>NW_027490248.1:0-100603 GCF_050948175.1 Xylocopa sonorina
CGCAATGAATAATTAATATCTTATCACGAAACATAGAAATGAGATGCGATATCGCGATCTAAGAAGCATTAGTACTCCGTTGCTACGATACGTAGGCATCAGCAAACGCAATTTCCTAGCAAGGAATAGTCGCATTTACACTCTTTTGAAGTGAATACGAGGTATACATGACACTTCGCAATGAATATTATATCTTATCACGAAACATAGAAATGAGATGCGATATCGCGATCTAAGAAGCATTAGTACTCTGTTGCTACGATACGTAGGCATCAGCAAACGCAATTTCCTAGCAAGGAATAGTCGCATTTACATTCTTTTGGAGTGAATACGAGGTATACATGACACTTCGCAATGAATATTATATCTTATCGTGAAACAATAGATGTGAGATGCGATATCGCGTTTTAAGAAGCATTAGAACTCTATTGCCTCGATGCGGAGATATCAGCAAACGCTATTTCCTAGCATGGAAGTTTCGCACTTACATTCTTTTGAAGTGAGTACGAGGTATACATGATACTTCGCAATGAACATATATCTTATCACGAAACGTATAGATGAGATGCGTTATCGCGTTTTAGGAAGCATTAAAACTCTATTGCTACGATACGTAGGCATCTTCAAACGCTATTTCCTAGCAAGGAATAGTCGCATTTACATTCTTTTGAAGTGAATACGAGGTATACATGACACTTCGCAATGAATATTATATCTTATCATGAAGCATAGAAATGAGATGCTATATCGCGTTTTGAGAAGCATTAGAACTCTATCGCTACGATACGTAGACACCTGCAAACGCTATTTCCGAGCAAGGAAGATTCGCATTTACATTCTTTGAAGTGAATACGAGGTATGCATGACACTTCGCAATGAACATTATATCTTATCATGTAACATAGAAGTGTGATGCGATATCGCGTTTTAAGAAGCATTAGAACTCTATTGCCTCGATGCGTAGATATCTGCAGATGCTATTTCCTAGCAAGGATGTGTCGCATTTACATTCGTTTGGAGTGAATAGGAGGTATACATGACACGTCGCAATGAATATTATTCCTTATCATGAAGCATAGGATTGAGATGCGATATCGCGTTTTGAGAAGCATTAGAACTCTATTGCTACGATACGTAGACATTTGCCAACCCTATTTCCTAGCAAGGGAGATTCCCATTTACATTCTTTTGAAGTGAATACGAGGTATACATGACACTTCGCAATGAGCATTATATCTTATCATGTGACATAGAAGTGAGATGCGATATCGCGTTTTAAGAAGCATTAGAACTCTATTGCTACGATACGTAGGCATCTGCAAACGCTATTTCCTAGCAAGGAATAGTCGCATTTACATTCGTTTGGAGTGAATAGGAGGTATACATGATACGTCGCAATGAATATTATACCTTATCACGAATCATAGAAATGAAATGCGACATCTCGTTTTAAGAAGCATTAGGGCTCTATTGCTACGATACGTAGACATCTGCGAACGCTATTTCCTAGGATGGAAACGTCGTATTTACATTCTTTTGAAGTGAATACGAGGTATACATGACACTTCGCAATGAATATTATATCTTATCACGGAACATATATATGAGATGCGTTATCGCGATCTAAGTAGCATTAGAACTCTATTGCTACGATACGTAGGCATCTGCCAACGCTATTTCCTAGCAAGGAATAGTCGCATTTACATTCTTTTGGAGTGAATACGAGGTATGGATGACACTTCGCAATGAACATTATATCTTATCATGAAGCATAGAAATGAGATGCGATATCGCGTTTTGAGAAGCATTAGAACTCTATTGCTACGATACGTAGACATCTGCAAACGCTATTTCCTAGCAAGCAATAGTCGCATTTAGTTTCTTTTGAATTGAATACGAGGTGTACATGGCACTTCGCAATGAATATTATATCTTATCACGAAACATAGAAATGAGATGCGATATCGCGATCTAAGAAGCATTAGTACTCCGTTGCTACGATACGTAGGCATCAGCAAACGCAATTTCCTAGCAAGGAATAGTCGCATTTACACTCTTTTGAAGTGAATACGAGGTATACATGACACTTCGCAATGAATATTATATCTTATCACGAAACATAGAAATGAGATGCGATATCGCGATCTAAGAAGCATTAGTACTCTGTTGCTACGATACGTAGGCATCAGCAAACGCAATTTCCTAGCAAGGAATAGTCGCATTTACATTCTTTTGGAGTGAATACGAGGTATACATGACACTTCGCAATGAATATTATATCTTATCGTGAAACATAGATGTGAGATGCGATATCGCGTTTTTAAGAAGCATTAGAACTCTATTGCCTCGATGCGGAGATATCAGCAAACGCTATTTCCTAGCATGGAAGTTTCGCACTTACATTCTTTTGAAGTGAGTACGAGGTATACATGATACTTCGCAATGAACATTATATCTTATCACGAAACGTATAGATGAGATGCGTTATCGCGTTTTAGGAAGCATTAAAACTCTATTGCTACGATACGTAGGCATCTTCAAACGCTATTTCCTAGCAAGGAATAGTCGCATTTACATTCTTTTGAAGTGAATACGAGGTATACATGACACTTCGCAATGAATATTATATCTTATCATGAAGCATAGAAATGAGATGCTATATCGCGTTTTGAGAAGCATTAGAACTCTATCGCTACGATACGTAGACACCTGCAAACGCTATTTCCGAGCAAGGAAGATTCGCATTTACATTCTTTTGAAGTGAATACGAGGTATGCATGACACTTCGCAATGAACATTATATCTTATCATGTAACATAGAAGTGTGATGCGATATCGCGTTTTAAGAAGCATTAGAACTCTATTGCCTCGATGCGTAGATATCTGCAGATGCTATTTCCTAGCAAGGATGTGTCGCATTTACATTCGTTTGGAGTGAATAGGAGGTATACATGACACGTCGCAATGAATATTATTCCTTATCATGAAGCATAGGATTGAGATGCGATATCGCGTTTTGAGAAGCATTAGAACTCTATTGCTACGATACGTAGACATTTGCCAACCCTATTTCCTAGCAAGGGAGATTCCCATTTACATTCTTTTGAAGTGAATACGAGGTATACATGACACTTCGCAATGAGCATTATATCTTATCATGTGACATAGAAGTGAGATGCGATATCGCGTTTTAAGAAGCATTAGAACTCTATTGCTACGATACGTAGGCATCTGCAAACGCTATTTCCTAGCAAGGAATAGTCGCATTTACATTCGTTTGGAGTGAATAGGAGGTATACATGATACGTCGCAATGAATATTATACCTTATCACGAATCATAGAAATGAAATGCGACATCTCGTTTTAAGAAGCATTAGGGCTCTATTGCTACGATACGTAGACATCTGCGAACGCTATTTCCTAGGATGGAAACGTCGTATTTACATTCTTTTGAAGTGAATACGAGGTATACATGACACTTCGCAATGAATATTATATCTTATCACGGAACATATATATGAGATGCGTTATCGCGATCTAAGTAGCATTAGAACTCTATTGCTACGATACGTAGGCATCTGCCAACGCTATTTCCTAGCAAGGAATAGTCGCATTTACATTCTTTTGGAGTGAATACGAGGTATGGATGACACTTCGCAATGAACATTATATCTTATCATGTAACATAGAAGGGAGATGCGATATCGCGTTTTAAGAAGCATTAGATTCCTATAGCCTCGATGCGTAGACATCTGCAGATGCTATTTCCTAGCAAGGAATAGTCGCATTTACATTCGTTTGGAGTGAATACGAGGTATAAGTGACACTTCGCAATGAATAATGGATCTTATCATGAAACATAGAAATGTGATGCGATATCGTGTTTTAAGAAGCTTTAGAACTCTATTGCTTCGATACGTAGATATTTGCAAACGCTATTACCTTGCAAGGAAGTATCGCATTTACATTCTTTAGATGTGAATACGAGGAATACATGACACTTCGCTATGAATATTATATCTTGTCATGAAACATAGAATTGAGATGCGATACATCTTATCATGAAACATAGAAACGAGATGCGACATCTCGTTTTAGGATGCATTAGATCTCTATTGCTACGAAACGTAGACATCTGCAAACGCTATTTCCTAGTAAGGAAGTGTCGCATTTACATTCTTTTGAAGTGAATAGGAGGTGTACGTGACACTTCGCAATGAATATTATACCTTATCATGAAACATAGAAGTGAGATGCGATATGGCGTTTTAAGCAGTATTAGAACTCTATTGCTACGGTACGTAGACATATGCAAACGCTATTTCCTAGCAAGGAATAGTCGCATTTACATTCTTATGAAGTGAATACGAGCTATACATGACACTTCGCAATGAATATTATATCTTATCATGAAACAGGGAAATGTGGAGCGACATCGCGTTTTAAGAAGCATTGGAACTCTATTGTTTCGATACTTAGACATCTGGAAACGCTATTTCCTAGCAAGTAAGTGTCGCATTTACATTCTTTTGAAGTGAGTACGAGGTATACATGACACTTCGCAATGAATATCATACCTTATCATGAAACATAGGAGTGTGATGCGATATCGCGTTTTAAGATGCACTAGAACTCTATTGCTACGATACGTAGACATCTGCAAACGCTATTTCCTAGGAAGGGAGTGTCGGATATACATTCTTTTGAAGTGAATACGAGATATACATGACACTTCGCAATGAATATTATATCTTATCATGAAACAGAAAAATGAGATGCGACATCTCGCTTTAAGAAGCATTAGAACTCTATTGTTTCGATACGTAGACATCTGGAAACGCTATTTCCTAGCAAGGTAGTGTCGCATTTACATTCTTTTGATGTGAATACGAGGTATACATCACATTTCGCAATGGATATTATGTCTTATCATGAAACATAGAATTGAGATGCGATACATCTTATCATGAAACATAGAAACGAGATGCGACATCCCGTTTTAAGATGCATTAGAACTCTATTGTTTCGATACGTAGACATCTGGAAACGCTATTTCCTAGCAAGGTAGTGTCGCATTTACATTCTTTTGATGTGAATACGAGGTATACATCACATTTCGCAATGGATATTATGTCTTATCATGAAACATAGAATTGAGATGCGATACATCTTATCATGAAACATAGAAACGAGATGCGACATCCCGTTTTAAGATGCATTAGATTTCTATTGCTACGAAACGTAGACATCTGCAAACGCTATTTCCTAGCAAGGAAGTGTCGCATTTACATTCTTTTGAAGTGAATAGGGAGGTGTACGTGACACTTCGCAATTAATATTATACCTTATCATGAAACATAGAAGTGAGATGCGATATGGCGTTTTAAGCAGTATTAGAACTCTGTGTTTACGGTACGTAGACATCTGCAAACGCTATTTCCTAGCAAGGAAGTGTCGCATTTACATTCTTTTGATGTGAATACGAGGTATGCATGACACTTCGCAATGAATATTATATCTTATCACGAAACGTAGAATTGAGATGCTAGATCGCGTTTTAAAAAGCATTAGATCTATATTGCTACGATACGTAGACATCTCCAGACGCTATTTCCTAGAAAGTAAGTGTGGCATTTACATACATTTCAAGTGTAGGCGAGGAATACATAACACTTCGCAATGAATATTATATCTTATCATGAATCATAGAAATGAGTTGCGATATGGCGTTTTAAGGGGCATTAGTACTCTATAGCTTCGACACAGAGATATCTGGGAACGTAATTTCCTAGAAAGGAACCTCCTCGCACCCCCTAGCATCAACCCCTGGACGCATGCAACCAGCCAAACTCGCCTGCTGAACCAGCAACTGGACGTGTTCGCGAGCGCATACCTGCACGCGTTCACTCACACCGAGTTCGGCTGCCTCACTCGCACCGCCGAGTAGACCTGTCTCGCTCGTAGCGGGCACCAGTGTCTCGCTCGCACCACCGAGTATACCTGTCTCGCCCGCACCAAGGACGGGCAGCCCTATCTCCCTCGCACCGAGGATTCCGTCCTGCACGAAGACGTAGCCGCAGCCCATAACCTGAATGGGGTCTTTTCCAATTCCGGGAACAGGATCTGCTAGATCCTATATATTACTTCTAAGCTAGGACATACATACCATATCATGACGCATATATAAGAATTCCTAGATCTAAGTTACACTAAGTAAGATGCGTCCGGCCAGCGGCATGCGCCGCTAGCCCCACCACGAGCCGCGAGTCCCCACTCGCTGGACCGCGCGCTCTCCGCCTCGAGACTCGAGTCCCCCACTCGCGGGACCGCGATCTCCCTACCGCGAGCCTCCGCGACCGTAGCGCCCCGCGAACCGAGGAGGTCAGAGACGCGTCCCCAGAGCACACACTCTGACTCGAGAACTCCTACCGAGGAGTCGAAATCTCTAGTTCTAGATCGTTAGCCACCTCAATGTGGGGTTTAGGCATCGTATTTCTATTTCCATTTTAACTTAGTCTTAGTCTTAGAATAATTCCAGTTCTTGTATACTTTAAACCTAGAATATATTTTATTCTTACTTTTACTATATCCAAGTACAAGTTCTTTTACCAAGTCTACTATTTCCACATCCATTAATTTTATCAAGTGTTTACAATACTAGTTCTACTTTTAACATTACATTTAACTACGAATTCTTCCACGGGTTCTCCATACGACCGGTGTTGCTCCTCATCAAATTGAAGGAGTATAGAAATCGGCTTTGTGACGTTGAGACCGCCGCCTATCCTTCAGATCTTAGTCGAAAGTACAGAAAAACCTGGTGAATGAATCGTGCTTCCGGTTTGCGAAGAACGCGACGTGCGAGTAGGAAGAATTTCATACGATCACTTGTGCGTGAATATTTGGAGGGCGTCCCGAGAGTCCTCGTATACCAGCGACCTGCCTTCGCACCAGTCCAGACGCCGCTTTTCGAAGCGACCGTCGACGCTTCCGATCCAGACACCACGACGCATCACGCCGATTATGCCACATTCAGCATCATCGCTGAATTCCGACCGCCGTCCTCCTCTTCGCTGGCGACTGATCGAGATTTCCGTAGCAGCCAACAGAACGAAATCCGCTACGATCCCAGCGAACGATCCTCCACGCCGTTTCTAAGTACAAATCGAGAGAGAAGTCATCGAAAGGTAGGGTCATTCCCTTATTATCGCGAGTGTTTTCGCTAGTGTCGCGTCAGCCGAAATTGTCGGACCCGGGCTAAACGCGTTCCCGCGGACCGAATTACCGAAAAATAGGCTCGTGTCGTAAAGCCTCCGGAGCAACGGAAAATAGTTTCGCCGGACGTGACACCTCGTATTCACTTCAAAAGAATGTAAATGCGACACTTCCTTACTAGGAAATAGCGACTGCAGATGTCTCCGTATCGAAGCAACAGATATCTAAGGCTTCTTAGAACGGGATATCGCTTCCTATTTCTATGTTTCATGATAAGATATAATATTCATTGTGGAGTGTTATGTACACCTCGTATTCACTTCAAAAGAATGTAAATGCGACACTTCCTTTCTAGGAAATAGCGTTTCCAGATGTCTACGTATCGAAACAATAGAGTTCTAATGCTTCTTAATACAGGATATCGTATCTCATTTCTATGTTTCATGATAAGATATAATATTCATTGTGCAGTGTTATGTATACCTTGAATTCACATTAAATGAATGCAGTTGCGACACATCCTTGCAAGGAAATAGCGTTTGCAGATGTTTACGTATCGCGGCAATAGATGTCTAGTGCTTCTTAAAACGCGATATCGCATCTCACTCCTATGTTTCATGATATGGTATAATATTCATTGCGAAGTGTTGTGTAGGAAATGTGCTAGGAAATGCGTTTCCAGATGTCTACGTACCGAAGCAATAGAGTTCGAATGCTACATTAAACGCGATATCGCATCACAATACTATGTTTCAAGATAAGATATAATATTCATAGCGAAGTGCCACGTATACCTCGTCTACACTCCAAAAGAATGTAAAGGCCACAATTCCTTGCTAGGAAATACACTTCTAGGTGTCTACGTATTGAAGCAATAGAGTTCTAATGCTTCTTAAAACGTGATGTCGCACCTCATTTCCCTGTTTCATGATAAGATATAATATTCATTGCGAAGTGTCAAGTATGCCACGTATTCACTTCAAAAGAATGTAAATGCGACACTTCCTTGCTAGGAAATAGCGTCTCCAGATATCTACTCATCGTAGCAATAGATTTCTAATGCTTCTTAAAATGAGATATCGCATCTAATTCGTATGTTTCACGACAAGATATAATATTCATTGCGAAGTGTCATGTGTTCCTCGTATTCACTTCAAAAGAATGTAAATGCGACACTTCCTTGCTAGGATGTAGCGACTGCAGATGTCTACGTATCGAAGCAACAGAGTTCTAGTGCTTCTTACATCGCGATATCGCATCTCATTCCTATGTTTCGTGATAAAGTATAATATTCATTGCGAAGTGTCATGTTTGCCTCTCATTCACTTCAAAAGAATGTAAATGCGACACTTCCTTGCTAGGAAGTAGCGACTGCAGATGTCTCCGTACCGTAGCAATAGATTTCTTATGCTTCTTAAAACGGGATATCGCACCTCATTTCCCTGTTTCATGATAAGATGTAATATTCATTGCGAAGTGTCATGTATACCTCGTATTCACTTCACAAGAATGTAAATGCTACTATTCCTTGCTATGAAATAGCGTTTGCAGATGTCTACGTATCGTAGCAAAAGAGTTCTTATGCTGCTTAAATCGCGATATCGCAACTCATTTCTATGTTTCGTGATAAGTTATAATATTCATGGGAAATGTCACGTATACCTCGTATTCACTTCAAAAGAAAGTAAATGCGGCACATCCATGCTAGGAAATAGCGTTTGCATATGTCTACGTACCGTAGCAATAGAGTTCTAATACTGCTTAAAACGCGATATCGCATCTCACTTCTATATTTCATGATAAGATATAATATTCATTGCGAAGTGTGATGTTTTACTCGTATTCACTTCAAAAGAATGTAAATTAGACACTTCCATGCTAGGAAATAGCGTTTGCAGATGTCCACGCATCGTAGCAATAGAGTTCTAATGCTTCTTAAAACGCGATATCGCATTTCATTTCTATGTTTCGTGATAAGACATAATATCCATTGCGAAATGTGATGTATACCTCGTATTCGCTTCAAAAGAATGTAAATGCGACACTTACTTGCTAGGAAATAGCGTTTCCAGATGTCTAAGTATCGAAACAATAGAGTTCCAATGCTTCTTAAAATGTGATGTCGCACCTCATTTCCCTGTTTCATGATAAGATATAATATTAATTGCGAAGGTTCATGTATACCTCGTATTCACTTCAAAAGAATGTAAATGCGACACTTCGTTGCTAGGAAATAGCGTATCCAGATGACTACGTACCGAAACAATAGAGCTCTAATGCCTATTAACACGACATGTCGCATCTCATTTCTATGTTCCGCGACAAGATATAATATTCATTCTGAAGTGTCATGTATACCTCGTATGCACTTCAAAAGAATGTAAATGCGACACTACCTTGCTAGGAAGTAGAGACTGCAGATGACTCCGTATCGAAGCAACAGAGTTCTAGTGCTTCTTAAATCGCGATATCGCATCTCATTCCTATGTTTCGTGATAAGGTATAATATTCATTGCGAAGTGTCATGTTTGCCTCTCATTCACTTCAAAAGAATGTAAATGCGACACTTCCTTGCTAAGAAGTAGCGTTTCCAGATGTCTATGCATCGAAACAATAGGGTTCCAGTGCTTCTTAAAACAAGGTGTCGCATCTCATTCCTATGTTTCACGACAAGATATAATATTCATTGCGAAGTGTCATGTGTTCCTCGTATTCACTTCAAAAGAATGTAACTGCGACACTTCCTTGCTAGGAAGTAGCGTTTGCAGATGTCTACGTATCGTAGCAATAGAGATCTAATGCATCTTAAAACGAGATGTCGCATCTCGTTTCTCAGTTTCATGATAAGATATAATATTCATTGCGAAGTGTCATGTATACCTCGTATTCACTCCAAACGAAAGTAAATGCGACACTTCCTTGCTACGAAATAGCGTTTGCAGATGTCTACGTATCGTAGCAATAGAGTTCTAATGCTGCTCAAATCGCGATATCGCATCTCATTTATATGCTTCGTGATAAGATATAACTTTCATTGCGAAGTGTCATGTACACGTCGTATTCAATTCAAAAGAAAGTAAATGCGACTATTACTTGCTAGGAAATAGCGATTCCCGATGTCCACGTATCGTAGCAATATAGAGTTCTAATGCTACTTAAATCGCGATATCGCTTCCCATTTACATGTTTCGTGATAAGATATAATATTCATTGCGAAGTTTCACTTATACCTCGTATTCACTTCAAGTGAATATAAATGCGACACTTCCTTTCTAGGAAATAGCGTTTGCAGATGTTTTCGTATCGTAGCAACAGCGTTCTGACACTGTTTAAAACGCGATATCGCATCTCATTTCTATGTTTCATGATAAGATATTTTATTCATTGCGAAGTGTCATGTGTTCCTCGTATTCACTTCAAAAGAATGTAAATGCGACACTTCCTTGCTAGGAAGTAGCGACTGCAGATGTCTCCGTATCGAAGCAACAGAGTTCTAGTGCTTCTTAAATCGCGATATCGCATCTCATTCCAATGTTTCGTGATAAGGTATAATATTCATTGCGAAGTGTCATGTTTGCCTCCCATTCACTTCAATAGAATGTAAATGCGACACTTCCTTGCTAAGAAGTAGCGTTTCCAGATGTCTATGGATCGAAACAATAGGGTTCTAGTGCTTCTTAAAACGAGATGTCGCATCTCATTCCTATGTTTCACGGCAAGATATAATATTCATTGCGAAGTGTCATGTGTTTCTCGTATTCACTTCACAAGAATGTAACTGCGACACTTCCTTGCTAGGAAGTAGCGTTTGCACATGTCTACGTATCGTAGCAATAGAGATCTAATGCATCTTATAACGAGATGTCGCATCTCGTTTCTCAGTTTCATGATAAGATATAATATTCATTGCGAAGTCTCATGTATACCTCGTATTCACTTCAAAAGAATGTAAATGCGACTATTCCTTGCTAGGAAATGGCGTTTGCAGATGCCTACGTATCGTAGCAATAGAGTTCTAATGCTTCTTAGATCGCGATATAGCATCTCATTTCTATCTTTCGTGATAAGATATAATATTCATTGCGAAGTGTCATGTATACCTCGTATTCACTTCAAAACAATGTAAATGCGACTATTGCTTGCTAGGAAATAGCGTTTGCTGATGTCTCCTTATCGTAGCAAAAGGGTCCTAATGCTTCTTAAAACGAGATGTCGCATTTCATTTCCATATTTCGTGATAAGATATAGTATCTATTGCGAAATGTCATGTATACCTCATATTCACTCCAAACGAATGTAAATGCGACATTTCCTTCCTAGGAAGTAGCGCATTCAGATGTCTACGTATCTTAGCAATAGAGCTCTAATGCTACTTAAATCGCGATATCGCATCTCATTTCTACGTTTCGTGATAAGATATAATATTCACTGCGAAGTGTCATGTATACCTCGTATTCACTTCAAAAGAATGTAAATGCGACTATTCCTTGCTAGGAAAAAGCGTTTGCAGATGCCTACGTATCGTAGCAATAGAGTTGTAGTGCTTCTCAAAACGCGATATCGCATCCTATTTCTATGCTTCATGTTAAGATATAATATTCATTGCGAACTGTCATGTACACATCGTATTCACTTCAAAAGAATGTAAATGCGACTATTGCTTGCTAGGAAAAAGCGTTTGCAGATGTCTACGTATCGTAGCAATAGAGTTGTAGTGCTTCTCAAAACGCGATATCGCATCTCATTTCTATGCTTGATGATAAGATATAATTTTCATTGCGTAGTAGCATGTATACCTCGCTTACACTTCAAATGAATGTAAATGCGACACTTCCTTGCTAGGAAATAGCGTTTGCAGATGTCTACGTATCGAAGCAATAGAGCTATAATGCTCCTTATAACGAGATGTCGCATCGTATTTCTATGTTTCATGATACGATATACTATTCATTGCGAAGTGTCATGTATACCTCACATACAATTCAAATGAATGTAAATGCAACATTTCCTTCCTAGGAAATAGCGTATTCAGATGTCTACGTATCGTAAAAATAGAGCTCTAATGCTACTTATATCGCGATATCGCATCTCATTTCTATGTATCGTGATAAGATATAATATTCATTGCGAAGTGTCATGCATACCTCGTATTCACTTCAAAGGAATGTAAATGCGACTATTGCTTGCTAGGAAATAGCGTTTTCAGATGTCTACGTATCGTTGCAATAGAGTTCTAATGCTTCCATAAACGGGATATCGCATCTCATTTCTATGTTTCATGATAAGACATAACATTCATTGCGAAGTGTCATGTATACATCGTATTCACTTCACATGAATGTAAATGCGACACTTCCTTTCTAAAAATAGCGTTTCCAGATGTCTACGTATCGAAGCAATAGAGTTGTAATGCTTCTTAATTCCCGCAATCGCATCGCAGTTCTATGTTTCATGATAAGGTATAATATTCATTGGGGAGTGTTGTGTATACCTCGTCAGAACTTCAAAAGAAAGCAAATGCCACACTACCTAGCTAGGAAATGCGTTTCCAGATGTCTACGTACCGAAGCAATAGAGTTCTAATGCTACATTAAACGAGATATCGCATCACAATACTATGTTTCAAGATAAGATATAATATTCATAGCGATGTGCCATGTATACCTCGTCTACACTCCAAAAGAATGTAAAGAACACACATCCTCGCTAGGAAATGCACTTCTAGGTGTCTACGTATTGAAGCGATAGTGTTCTAATGCTTCTTAAAACGCGATATCGTATCTGATTTCTATGTTTCATGATAAGATACAATATCCACTGCGAAGTGTCATGTATACCTCGTATTCCTTTCAAAAGAATGAAAATGCGACACTTCCTTGCTAGGAAGTAGCGCTTGCAGATATCTACGTATCGAAGCAAAAGAGATCTAATGCTTCTTAAATCGCCATATCGCTACTCATTACTATGTTTCATGATAATATATAATATTCATTGTGGAGTGTTATGTATACCTCGTATTCAACTTTAAAATAATGTAAACGCGACACTTCCTTGCCAGGAAATAGCGCTTGCAAATGTCTACGTATCGGAGCATTAGAGTTCCAATGCTTCTCAAAACGCGATATCGCTACTCATTACTATGTTTCATGATAATATATAATATTCATTGTTGAGTGTTATGTATACCTCGTATTCACTTCAAAAGAATGTAAATGCGACACTTCCTTGCTTGGAAATAGCGTGTGCAGATGTCTACGTATCGAAGCAATAGATTTCTAATGCTTCTTAAATCGCGATATCGCATCTCATTTCTATGTTTCATGATAAGATATAATATTCATTGTGGAGTGTCATGTATACCTCGCATACGCTTCAAATGAATGTAAATACACCACTTCCTTGCTATGAAATAACGATTGCAGATGCCTACGTATCGAAGCAATAGATTTCTAATGCTTCTTAAATCGTCATATCGCATCTTATATCTACGTCTCCCGATAAGATATAATATTCATTGCGAAGTGACATGTATACCTCGTATTCCTTTCAAAAGAATGTAAATGCGACACTTCCTTGCTAGGAAGTAGCGTATCCAGATGTCTACGTATAGAAGCAATGGAGATCTAATGCTTCTTAAAATGGGTTATCGCATCCCTTTTCTATGTTTCATGATAAGGTATAATATTCATTGCGAAGTGTCATGTATACACCGTATTCACTTCAAAGCATGTAAATGCGACTCTTCCTTCCTATTAAATAGTGTTTGCAGATGTCTACGTATCGTAGCAATTGCGTTCTAACCCTTATTAAAACGCGATATCGCATCTCTTTTCTATGCTTCATGATAAGATATAATATTCATTGCGAAGTGTCACGTACACCTCATATTCACTTCAAATGAATGTAAATGAGATACTTCCTTGCTAAGAAATAGCGTTTGCAGTTGTCTACGTATCGTATCAGTAGGGTTCTAATGCTTCTCAAAACGCGATATCGCATCTCATTTCTATGTTTCATGATAAGATATAACATTCATTGTGGAGTGTCATGTATACCTCGTATTCACTGCAAGAGAATATGAATGCGACAGTTCCTTGCTAGGAAAAAGCGTTTGCAGATGTCTATGTATCGTAGCAATAGAGTTCTAATGCTTCTTAAATCGCGATATCGCATCTCATTTCTATGTTTCGTGATAAGAATTAATATTCATTGCGAAGTGTCATGTATACCTTGTATTCCGTTCAGAAGATTGTAAGTGCGACTATTCCTTGCTGGGAAATAGCGTTTGCAGATGCCTACGTATCGTAGCAATAGAGTTCGAATGCTTCTTAAAACGCGATATCGCATCCCTTTTCTATGTTTCATGATGGGATACAATATTCACTGCCAAGTGTCATGTACACCTCGTATTCACTTCAAAAGAATGCAAATGCGACACTTCCATGTTAGGAAATAGCGTTTGCAGATGTCTCCGCATCGAGGCAGTAGGGTTCTAATGCTTATTAAAACGCTATATCGCATCTCACTTCTATGTATCATGATAAGATATAATGTTCATGGCGGAGTGTCATATATAACTCGCATACACTTCAAATGAATGTAAATGCGACACTTCCATGCTAGGATATAGCGTTTGCAGAAGTCTACGTATCGTAGCAATGGAGTTCTAATGCATCTTAAAACGCGATATCGCATTTCATTTTTATGTTTCGTGATAAGATATATTATTCATTGCGAAGTGTCATGTATACCTCGTATTCACTTCAAATGAATGCAAATGCGACACTTCCTTGCTAGGTAATAGTGTTTCCAGATATCAACGTACCGTAGCTATAGAGTTCTAAAGCTCCTTAAAACAAGATATCGCATCTCATTTCTATGTTTCAGGATAAGATATAGTATTCATTGCGAAGTGTCATGTATACCTCGTAATCACTTCAAATGAATGTAAACGCGACACTTCCTTGCTAGGAAATGTCGTTTGCAGATGTCCACGTATCACATCTCAGTTCTATGTTTCACGATAACACATAATATTCATCGCGAAATATTATATATAACTCGTCTACACTTCAAAAGAATGTAAATGCCGCACTTCCTTGCTACGAAATGCGTATCCAGATGTCTACGTTTGGAGGCAATATTTTTCTAATGTTTTTTAAAACGCGATATCGCTTCAGATTTTTATGATTCATGATGAGATATAGTATTCGTTTCGGAGTGTTATGTATATTTCCTCTACACTTCAAAAGAATGTAAATGCCACACATCCTTGCTAGGAAATGCGTTTCCTGATGTCTACGTATGAAAGCTGTGGAGTTCTAATGCTTCTTACGACGCGATATCGCATCTCATTTCTATGTTTCATGATAAGATATACTATTCATTGCGAAGTGTTATGTATACCTAGTCTACACATCAAAAGAATGTAAATGCCGCACTTCCTTGCTTGGAAATAGCGTTTCCAGGTGTCTGCGTATCGGGGCAATAGAATTCTAATGCTTCTTCCAACGCGCTTTCGTATCACAGTTGTATGTATCACGATAAGATATAATATTCATTGCGAAGTGTTATGTACACCTCGTCTACACATCAAAAGAATGTAAATGCCACACTTCCTTGCTAAGAAATAGCGTTACCAGATGTCTACGTATCAAAGCAATAGAGTTCTAATGCTTCTGAAAACGCGATATCGCATCGCAGTTCTATGTTTCATGATATGATATAATATTCATTGCGAAGTGCTATGTATACCTCGTCTACACTTCAAAAGAATGTAAATACCACACTTCCTTGCTAGGAAATTGCGTTTCTAGATGTCTACGCATCGAAGCAATAGATTTCCAACTCTTTATTAAACGCGATATCGGATGTCAGTTCTAAGTCACATGATAAGATGTAATTTCAATGCAACGCGTTATTTATATTTCCTCTACACTTCAAATGAATGTAAATGCATCACTTCCTTGCTACGGAATATTGTTTCTATATCTGAAGGTTTAGAAGCAATAGAGTTATAATGCTTCGTAAGACGCGGCTGC
Source organism: Xylocopa sonorina (assembly GCF_050948175.1). Classification (NCBI taxonomy): domain Eukaryota; kingdom Metazoa; phylum Arthropoda; class Insecta; order Hymenoptera; family Apidae; genus Xylocopa; species Xylocopa sonorina. The sequence continues at coordinate 16,258 of NW_027490248.1, forward strand.
GCATCTTACTTCTATATTTCATGATAAGATGTAGTATTCATAGCATCGCTTTATGTTTATCTGCATCTGCACATGAATTGAGTGTGAACCCTACACTTTCTTGCCCGGGGATAGCGTTTCTAGATGTCCTGGTGCCGAAGCAATTAATTTGTCATGCTTCATGCACCGCAGTATCGCATTTCATGTAAACAGTTCAAAGTAAGTTAGAAGGTTGTAAAGCTCTATGCATCGCATTATGCTTATCTGCTTTTGTTCTTTATAATGCTCTGGGATGTGAGAAGGTCCTCAACCATCCTTTACCCCCTAAAGAGAAGTCAAAAGTCCAGCGGCCCTGCTGGCGGGCCATGGGAGCACGGCGCGCGAGGCGCTATGCAATTTAAATGATCAGGAGGATCCCCTCAGGGACGCCCAAGCGGGCGAGAAGAGGAAATCGCCGAAATCCACTGATCGATGGACCCGAACAATACCGAAGCCTACAGCCCACTCCACCAAGGAGCCCCGAGGAGAATGCAGGAGACCTGAGGACCACCGGCGAATTCAAGGAACCTGAAGAAGAGAACGTGAGAGCTTATTCGCTAAAGCGTCCCATTTCTTGTGTCGCATATTGTATATTGTATCTTATATCGTGTAGCGAGTTATGATACCCGGTAATTTGCGGCGTGTTGCGTAGTTTCCCCTAGCCCTTGTTAGTTAAACCCACGTCGAGACCATAAATAAACATGCCGTCACTTCAGTATCTCACGACCTGAGTGTGTGTACTTGGCCAGGCGTAGTCGAGAGGAGGAGCATTACGAAATTTCAAGGGTTGTTCCGCCCCAGGGTTCCCGGGGTCGTGTAGTCTATCCCTTTGCTACTTTCTGAGCAGCTGGCGCCCAAGAAAAGTTGTATGTGAGCGGATACCTTGGAACGATAGATCGCTTTAGATTAAAGTACCTTTTACACTTTAAAGCATTTAGATAATTAACCCCTTCGAGCTTCCCTGACTTACTATATATAGATTTCCGTCACAACTAATAGGAACCATCACTTTACATAGATATATAGAACACACATAGTTTTAAACGTAGAACTGAGAATTTTAGAACTTACTTTGAAACGTTAGTAGTGAGGAATTCCATCGGATTTCATAGAAATTCAGAACTTACTTGCTATGAAACATAGGCACATAAGGGCCATCGCGTTGCTTAGAACTTTAGAACTTGCTTACTTCAACAAAGATTTCTATTGGCTTCGTCCTTTCTTTTAGAAGAGTTTTTGATAAACCACATATTTTTCACGCTTCTGATGTCTTCGAAAGTTCGCGAGATGTAATCGTTTAAGTTTTAAAATGATTACTTAGTGTGGATTATTATTTAGTAACTCGCTCATAAACGAGTCTGCATAGGATTTAATCCATAAGTTTTTAAGCCTGGAATTTATGCAGTTATTTGTTATTCAGTTATTGCTCAAACGACAAAGATTCTGACCACTTCAAAATGGTTGACTTTCATCAATTTTCTTGAAAATTGAAATACTGCCCAACTGCTTGCATTAGAGACTGTAATTAAAGCTTTCAAAACATTTTACCTCTTATAGATGAATTCTGGATTTGAAATTGAATGTTTGACTTTTCTAACTCCTGTTTATACATCTTTCTATTGGAATGTTCAAGTATTTTTCATACTCGTAATTATTAAAAATGTTTTACTTGATTCTTTAATTTAATATTTAGAATTTTCTGAGAAATATTTTTTATCGATATGAACTATATAATTGCAGTTATAATTCTTTATGAAATAATAATAACAGAAATGTATGTATCCATTCTTGTAGTTTTGTAAAGAGTATTTAATCTTAATATCTAAATTGAAACATTGAGATCTGTTTACAATCTAATGGAATTTAATTACCTTTTGATTCAAATTCACAATGATAATCATCCATATTTCAACAATTTTGTGAGCTGTCCTCAGGAATCCGCAGCTCAGTACTTATAAAATGAACGACACAAAGAACAGCCTAACCAAACGTATTCGAACCGATTTTTCAATACTAATCCTATCATGTTTAACTTATGCTGCAAACTATTGAAATGCCCTTCGAAAAGTGTTTATTCACAGTGAAGTAAACGGTAAGTATTACGCCTTCCACTGTTTACAATACGTATGTTTCAATTACTATCAAAACCGCGAGTATTATCGCCTTTCTTTACTTTTTGTAACCTTCAATGCCTTCATGTTACAGATCGTTAAACTTGCTTTAAAATGCTCTATCGTATTACGGAAGAATGGACATACCAATTCATTTCAAAAAATGAAGGTAACCTTCATATGTCCAACATAACTCCACTTACAAAAAAACTATTTTCATCAACGGATGGGCCCTTTGTACTATGCAATTTTATATTAGCAAAAACTTCTATGAAACTTATAGTTTCGTGGATATCTGAGGTGCTAATTATTACTGCCCCACCCTGTATATTGTTATGGATGTGTCCAACAAGGCAACGATGAACAGAGTTAAATTTAATATTATGATGTTTATTATTTTACTTGTAATATATTTGTTTTTCTGAAATTTTGCCAAAAAACAATGTTCACGATGTCGACAGATGAATATATTTGCCTTAGAATTACAAGAGCCAACAATTTCGAAAGTAGAATATTTCTTTACTTCGCTAACCGAATCATTGCAAACGTTAAGTAAAGTGCGTGCCTTTCAAAACAGTCAGATGCAAATTACAATACAACGTTTCCAAGAAATGGAACGTGCCACTGTTTTTTAATTTCCGTTTATTTAATCAAAGGAAATTTAATTGAAATATCCGCAAAATTTGAGGACAAAAAATTATTGTAATTTTACGCAACATATATGATGATGATAAAGGATAAGTATACGGAACTGAAAATGGAAAGTAGCGAGCAGAAAAAGAAACTGATGGAGCTACAAAGTAGATTGATACATCCGTCAAATGATGATTCTAGGTTAATAAAATCTGTTAATCAAAGAACTATTGCAAAAATCAAGTATAATCAATATTACTTCTGCTCAAAGGCTATAATAGAATTGGACCGAAATGGGTACAAAACAGGCAGTTATATCTGTACGTTCTATTCTATGCAAAGGCAAATATTTCGAAGAGAAAAGATGTGTTACTTACAAATTACTTATGTTCCTAGATATCTCACTAATTCAGGCTTCTTGTCTTGCAGAACTAATCATTCATTTAACATGTAAAGGGGTCGAAGAATAGTAAAAGATTTTTATATTTCATAGCCTCACTCGATACGTCTATTCGATCACGTAAAATATCGGACATTAATTGCATCTACATCTTCAGACTTGTAATTTGTATTGTATAACGGGTGGTGATCCACGGATATTCGGGGCGTGTCGTATACCCTTTTGTAATACCGCGTCGAGGCAATCTAGAAAGAAGCCGTGAGTTCAGTATCCCGCGACCCTCATTTGCGCACTCGTCTAGAAGCAGTCGAGCGAAAGAGTATTTCGAAATTTCGAGGGTTATCTTGAACCGGGTTTCCCCGGGTTGCGTGGTTTACTAGTTTTTGCTACTTTTTGAGTAGCTGGCGCCCAAAAAGTCCCAGCCTCGCAGCTTCGAAATACTCGCTGGATAGGAAATTTATTGTTCTGTACTTCGCGTTGCCGAATCACGCGGATATTCTGTACCCCGATATAACCCCGGATTAAACTTCTGGATACCCCGTTATTATTGGTTCTATATACCCTTTTCTTGAGGATTGAAACGAGAAAAACCGTCACAGTACATAATTATACATGACTGCATAAGAAGGATATCATATACTTTTATAATGAATGCGATATAAGAATATAAAACGAAGAACTATCCACTCCCATCAGGAGTAAAAACAATGTTTTGTACGCAAAGTTCATTGCAAAATATAATCAAGCAGTTAATATATCAAATCACAGCACACAATAAATCACTGAATGTATAATGATATGAATAGTAAGAAAAACATATTTACCTGTTAGATGTTTATAACTTCAAATTTAAAAGTCCAAGTCACATTTAATATATTATTGTTTAACAAGGTGATTTAATGTTGTTTCAAATAGGCGTGCAGAACTAGCTCGTACTTCTGTCAATGTAATTTCATTCGAAAAATACAAAGGATAAGAGGAAATATTCTCCAATATATAACATATATAAATCAACGGATGCAAGAGAGAACACTCGATCTCGGTGTAAAGAGACCGGGGCGTCATTCTGCAGTAATCGTATAAAGCTTGTTCCGAGATGGTGTAAAGAGGGAATGTGGAGGGTGAAAAGCATAAAATAACAACAATGTAACTAAAGAGAAAGAGAAAGAAAATATGTGGAAGCATTGCATTTATTAAGAGGAAATCCTAGAAATATCAAACAACAGATTATTTACCATACTGTAAGGGGAAGGTACAACGAAATAGACGATATCGTGAGAGAAACTAAAAAAATCGAGAAACTTGAAAAGAAAATAATAATTTAGATTGAGCGAATCAATATCACTGATCCCGGCAAGCTTAATGGAAAACGCATAACGATGAATCGGTTAGAGTATAAGATAGATGTTGGTCGCGGTTTGAGTGGCCCTGGGAATCCTTTGCCCGCATCAGGGCAGGCAGTAGGATGGTGGAGAGCCTGCCCTCCTGTTGCTTGGATGTATAGAATTCACATTCTATTGTAGAGTAGAAGCAGATAATTATAATGCTTTTCATAGAAGATTACAGCTTACTTAATTCGAAACGTTGAAATGAGATGAGTCATGGCATTGTATAATGCATTAGTACTCTATTGTCTCGACATGTAGACACTACGAAGGGCAATCCTGTTGCATGGAGCTGTAGAATTTACATTCTTATGAAATTTTAAAGCAGATAACCATAGAGCTATGCATAAGAGATTACAGCATTTTTACTTTAAAACGATGAAATGCGATGCGCCAGCGCATTGCATGGAGAATTCTAGCTCGATTGCTTTAACAGACAGACACTACGGAGCGCCATGCCGTTGCATGGAATTATATAGTTCACACTCTATTGAAGACCTCTAACAGTTAAGCATAATGTTATGGATATATGATTACAGATTCTTTGCTTTGAAACGTTGAAATGAGATGCGACATTGCGCTGCACGAAGTATTATAAATGTATTGCGTGGACACGCAGAGATCTGGAAAAGATATTCTGTTGCAAGTAAGTATAGGATTCACATCCTTCTAAGATCTAGATGCAGACAAATGTAACATATTGCATAGAACAATGCAATTTAACATGAATCATTGAAATGACTTGCGACATCGTGTTGAATGAAGCAATAGAAATCCATTGCTCCGATAAGTAAACAACTGGAAACGCTACTTCCTAGCAAGGAAGTGTGGCACTTACATCCTTTTGGAGTGTAGACGAGGTATACATAACACTTCGCAATGAATATTATATCTTATCATGCAACATAGAAATGAGATGCGATGTCGCGTTTTAAGGAGCATTAGAACTCTATTGATTCGGTACGTAGACATCTGGAAACGTTATTTCCTAGCAGGGAAGTGTCGCATGTACATTCTTTTGAAGTCTACACAAGGTACACATGATACTTCGCAATGAATATTATATCTTATCACGAAACATAGAAATAAGAAGTGATATCGCGATTTAAGAGCATTAGAACTCTATTGCTACGATACGTAGACATCTGCAAACGCTATTTCCTAGCAAGGAAGTGCCGCATTTACATTCTTTTGAAGTGAATACGAGGTATACATGACACTTGGCAATGAATATTATATCTCATCATGAAACATAGACGTGAGATGCGATATCGCGTTTTAAGAAGCATTAGAACTCTACTGCTACGATACGTAAACATCTGCAAATGCTATTACCTAGCATGGAAATGTTGCATTTACATTCTTTTGAAGTGAATACGAGGTATGCATGACACTTCGCAATGGATATTATATGTTATCATGAAACATAGCAGTGAGATGCGATATCGCGTTTTAAGAAGCATTAGAACTCTACTGCTACGATACGTAAACATTTGCAAACGCTATTACCTAGCATGGAAATGCCGCATTTACATTCTTTTGAAGTTAATACGAGGTATACATGACACTTCGCAATGAATATTATATCATCTCTCGAAACATAGATGTCAGATGCGATATCGCGATTTAAGAAGCACTAGAACTCTATTTCTACGATACGTAGACATCTGCAAACCCTATTTCCTAGCATGGAAGTGCAGCATTTACATTCTTTTGAAGATAATACGAGGTATACATAACACATCGCAATGAATATTATATCTTATCTCGAAACATAGAAGTGAGATGCGATATCGCGATTTCAGTAGCACTAGAACCTATTGCTACGATGTTTAGACATCTGCAAATGTTACTTCCTAGCAAGGAAGTGTCGCATTTACATTCTTTTGAAGATAATATGATGTATCCATAACACTTCGCAATGAATATTATATTTTATCATGAAACATAGAAGTGAGATGCGATATCGCGTTTTAAGAAGCATTAGAACTATATTGCTACGATGCGTAGACATCTGCGAATGTTATTTCCTAGCAAGGAAGTGTCGCATTTACATTCTTTTGAAGTGAATACGAGGTATACATAACAATCCACAATGAATATTGTATCTTATCACGAAACAAAGAAATGAAATGCGACATCTCGTTTTAAGTAGCATTAAAACTCTATTGCTACGATACGTAGACATCTGCAAACGCTATTTCCTAGCATGGAAGTTTCGCATTTACATTCATTTGTAGTGAATACGAGATATACATGACACTTCGCAATGAATATTATATCTTATCATGAAACATAGGAATGAGGTGCGATATCGCGTTTTGAGAAGCTTTATAACTCTATTGCTACAATGCGTAGACATCTGCAAATGTTATTTCCTAGCAAGGAAGTGTCGCATTTACATTCATTTGAAGTGAATACGAGGTATACATAACATTCCACAATGAATATTTTATCTTATTACGAAACATAGAAATGAAATACGAATTCTCATTTTAAGAAGCATCAGAAATCTACTGCTACGATACGTAGACATCTGCAAACGCTATTTCCTAGCATGGAAGTGCCGCATTTACATTCTTTTGAAGATAATATGATGTATCCATAACACTTCGCAATGAATATTATATTTTATCATGAAACATAGAAGTGAGATGCGATATCGCGTTTTAAGAAGCATTAGAACTATATTGCTACGATGCGTAGACATCTGCGAATGTTATTTCCTAGCAAGGAAGTGTCGCATTTACATTCTTTTGAAGTGAACACGAGGTATACATAACAATCCACAATGAATATTATATCTTATTACGAAACATAGAAATGAAATACGACTTCTCATTTTAAGAAGCATTAGAACTCTATTGCTACGATACGTAGACATCTGCAAACGCTATTTCCTAGCATGTAAGTGTCGCATTTACATTCTTCTGAAGTGAATACGAGGTATACATGACACATCGCAATGATTATTATATCTTATCATGAAACATAGGTGTGAGATGCGATATCGCGTTTTAAGAAGCATTAGATCTCTCTTGCTACGATACGTAGACATCTGCAAACGCTATTTCCTAGCATGGAAGTGTCGCATTTACATACTTTTGAAGTGATTACGAGGTATACATAACACTCTACAATGAATATTATATCTTACCACGAAACATAGATATGAAATGCGACATCTCGTTTTAAGAAACATTAGAACTCTATTGCTGCGATACGTAGACATCTGCAAACGCTATTTCCTAGCATGGAAGTGTCGCGTTTACATTCTTTTGAAGTGAATACGAGGTATACATAACACTCTACAATGAATATTATATCTTATCACGAGACATAGGAATGAAATGCGACATCTCGTTTTAAGAAGCATTAGTACTCTATTGCTACGATACGTAGACATCTGCAAACGCTATTTCCTAGCATGTGAGTTTCGCATTCACATTCATTTGAAGTGTAGACGAGGAATACATAACACTTCGCAAATCATGTTATATCTTACCATGAAATATAGAAATGAGATGCGATATCGCGTTTTAAGAAGCATTAGAAATCTATTGCTACGATACGTAGACATCTGCAAACGCTATTTCCTAGCATGTGAGTTTCGCATTCACATTCATTTGAAGTGTAGACGAGGAATACATAACACTTCGCAAATCATGTTATATCTTACCATGAAACATAGAAATGAGATGCGATATCGCGTTTTAAGAAGCATTAGAAATCTATTGCTACGATACGTAGACATCTGCAAACGCTACTTCCTAGCGACGAAGGGTCGCATTCACATTCATTTGAAGTGTAGACGAGGAATACATAACACTTCGCAAATCATATTATATCTTACCATGAAACATAGAAATGAGATGCGATATCGCGTTTTAAGAAGCATTAGAAATCTATTGCTACGGTACGTAGACATCTGCAAACGCTATTTCCTAGCGAGGAAGTGTCGCATTCACATTCATTTGAAGTGTAGACGAGGAATACATAACATTTCGCAAATCATATTATATCTTACCATTAAACATAGATATGAGATGGGATATCGCGTTTTAAGAAGCATTAGAAAGCTAATGCTACGATACGTAGATATCTGCAAACGCTATTTCCTAGCGAGGAAGTGTCGCATTCACATTCATTTGAAGTGTAGACGAGGAATACATAACACTTCGCAAATCATAATATATCTTACCATGAAACATAGAAATGAGATGCGATATCGCCTTTTAAGAAGCATTAGAACACTATCGCTACGATACCTATACATCTGCAGACGCTATTTCCTAGCAAGGAAGTGTCGCATTTACATTCATTTGAAGTGTAGACGAGGAATACATAACACTTCGCAAATCATGTTATATCTTACCATGAAACATAGAAATGAGATGCGATATCGCGTTTTAAGAAGCATTAGAGCACTATTGCTACGATAGGTAGACATTTGCAAACGCTATTTCCTTGCAAGGAAGTGTCGCATTTACATTCATTTGAAGTGTAGACGAGGAATACATAACACTTCGCAAATCATATTATATCTTACCATGAAACATAGAAATGAGATGCGATATCGCGTTTTAAGAAGCATTAGAACTCTATTGCTACGATAGGTAAACATCTGCAAACGCTATTTCCTTGTAAGGAAGTGTCGCATTTACATTCATTTGAAGTGTAGAAGAGGCATACATGACACTTCGCAAATCATATTATATCATACCATGAAACAGAGAAATGAGATGCGATATCGCGTTTTAAGAAGAATTAGAACTCTATTGCTACGATACCTAGACATCTGCAGACGCTATTTCCTAGCAAGGAATTGTCGCATTTACATTCATTTGAAGTGTAGAGGAGGAATACATAACACTTCGCAAATCATATTACATCTTACCATGAAACATAGAAATGAGATGCGATATCGCGTTTTAAGAATCATAAGAACTCTATTGCTACGATACGTAGACAACTGCAAACGCTATTTCCTTGCAAGGAAGTGTCGCATTTACATTCATTTGAATCGCATACGAGGAATGCATAACACTTCGCAATGAATATTATATCTTATCATGAAACATAGATATGAGATGCAATATCTCGTTTTAAGAAGCATTTGAACTCTATTGCTACGATACGTAGACATCAGCAAACGCTATTTCCCTGCAAGGAAATGTCGCATTTACATTCATTTGAAGTGTAGACGAGGAATACATAACACTTCGCAAATCATATTATATCTTACCATGAAACATAGAAATGAGATGCGATATCTCGTTTTAAGAAGCATTACAACACTATTGCTACGATAGGTAGACAACTGCAAACGCTATTTCCTTGCAAGGAGGTGTCGCATTTACATTCATTAGAAGTGTAGAGGAGGAATACATAACACTTCGTAAATCATATTATATCTTACCATGAAACATAGAAATGAGATGCGATATCGCGTTTTAAGAAGCATTAGAAAGCTATTGCTACGATACGTAGACATCTGCAAACGCTATTTCCTAGCGAGGAAGTATCGCATTCACATTCATTTGAAGTGTAGACGAGGAATACATGACACCTCGCAAATCATATTATATCTTACCATGAAACAGAGAAATGAGATGCGATATCGCGTTTTAAGAAGCATTAGAAATCTATTGCTATGATACGTAGATATCTGCAAACGCTATTTCCTAGCGAGGAAGTATCGCATTCACATTCATTTGAAGTGTAGACGAGGAATACATGACACTTCGCAAATCATATTATATCTTACCATGAAAAAGAGAAATGAGATGCGATATCGCGTTTTAAGAAGCATTAGAAATCTATTGCTATGATACGTAGACATCTGCAAACGCTATTTCCTAGCGAGGAAGTGTCGCATTTACATTCATTTGAAGTGTAGACGAGGAATACATAACACTTCGCAAATCATATTATATCTTGCCATGAAACATAGAAATGAGATGCGATATCGCGTTTTAAGAAGCATTAGAAATCTATTGCTACGATACGTAGACATCTGCAAACGCTATTTCCTAGCGAGGAAGTGTCGCATTCACATTCATTTGAAGTGCAGACGAGGAATACATAACACTTCGCAAATCATATTATATCTTACCACGAAAGATAGAAATGAGATGCGATATCGCGTTTTAAGAATCATATGAACTCTATTGCTACGATACGCAGACATCTGCAATCGTTATTTCCTTGCAAGGAAGTGTCGCATTTACTTTCATTTGAATCGTAGACGAGAAATGCATAACACTTCCCAATGAATATTATATCTTATCATGAAACATAGATATGAGATGCAATATCTTGTTTTAAGAAGCATTTGAACTCTATTGCTTCGATACGTAGACATATGCAAACGCTATTTCCTTGCAAGGAAGTGTCGCATTTACATTCATTTGAAGTGTAGAAGAGGAATACATGACACTTCGCAAATCATATTATATCTTACCATGAAACAGAGAAATGAGATGCGATATCGCGTTTTAAGAAGCATTAGAACTCTATTGCTACGATGCCTAGACATCTGCAGACGCTATTTCCTAGCAAGGAAGTGTCGCATTTACATTCATTTGAAGTGTAGAGGAGGAATACATAATACTTCGCAAATCATATTACATCTTACCATGAAACATAGAAATGAGATGCGATACCGCGTTTTAAGAAGCATTAGAACACTATTGCTACGATAGGTAGACATTTGCAAACGCTATTACCTGGCAAGGAAATATCGCATTTACATTCATTTGAAGTGTAGAGGAGGAATACATAACACTTCGCAAATCATATTATATCTTACCATGAAACATAGATATGAGATGCGATATCGCGTTTTAAGAAGCATTAGAAAGCTAATGCTACGATACGTAGATATCTGCAAACGCTATTTCCTAGCGAGGAAGTATCGCATTTACATTCATTTGAAGTGTAGAGGAGGAATACATAACACTTCGCAAATCATATTACATCTTACCATGAAACATAGAAATGTGATGCGATATCGCGTTTTAAGAAGCATTAGAACTCTATTGCTACGATACCTAGACATCTGCAGACGCTATTTCCTAGCAAGGAAGTGTCGCATTTACAATCATTTGAAGTGTAGACGAGGAATACATGACACTTCGCAAATCATATGATATCTTACCATGAAACATAGAAATGAGATGCGATATCGCGTTTTAAGAAGCATTAGAAAGCTATTGCTACGATACGTAGACATCTGCAAACGCTATTTCCTAGCGAGGAAGTATCGCATTCACATTCATTTGAAGTGTACACGAGGAATACATAACACTTCGCAAATCATATTATATCTTACCATGAAACATAGATATGAGATGCGATATCGCGTTTTAAGAAGCATTAGAAAGCTAATGCTACGATACGTAGATATCTGCAAACGCTATTTCCTAGCGAGGAAGTATCGCATTCACATTCATTTGAAGTGTAGACGAGGAATACATGACACTTCGCAAATCATATTATATCTTACCGTGAAAAAGAGAAATGAGATGCGATATCGCGTTTTAAGAAGCATTAGAAATCTATTGCTATGATACGTAGACATCTGCAAACGCTATTTCCTAGCGAGGAAGTGTCGCATTTACATTCATTTGAAGTGTAGACGAGGAATACATAACACTTCGCAAATCATATTATATCTTGCCATGAAACATAGAAATGAGATGCGATATCGCGTTTTAAGAAGCATTGGAAATCTATTGCTACGATACGTAGACATCTGCAAACGCTATTTCCTAGCGAGGAAGTGTCGCATTCACATTCATTTGAAGTGCAGACGAGGAATATATAACACTTCGCAAATCATATTATATCTTACCACGAAAGATAGAAATGAGATGCGATATCGCGTTTTAAGAATCATATGAACTCTATTGCTACGATACGCAGACATCTGCAATCGTTATTTCTTTGCAAGGAAGTGTCGCATTTACTTTCATTTGAATCGTAGACGAGAAATGCATAACACTTCCCAATGAATATTATATCTTATCATGAAACATAGATATGAGATGCAATATCTCGTTTTAAGAAGCATTTGAACTCTATTGCTTCGATACGTAGACATATGCAAACGCTATTTCCTTGCAAGGAAGTGTCGCATTTACATTCATTTGAAGTGTAGAAGAGGAATACATGACACTTCGCAAATCATATTATATCTTACCATGAAACAGAGAAATGAGATGCGATATCGCGTTTTAAGAAGCATTAGAACTCTATTGCTACGATACCTAGACATCTGCAGACGCTATTTCCTAGCAAGGAAGTGTCGCATTTACATTCATTTGAAGTGTAGAGGAGGAATACATAATACTTCGCAAATCATATTACATCTTACCATGAAACATAGAAATGAGATGCGATACCGCGTTTTAAGAAGCATTAGAACACTATTGCTACGATAGGTAGACATTTGCAAACGCTATTACCTGGCAAGGAAATATCGCATTTACATTCATTTGAAGTGTAGAGGAGGAATACATAACACTTCGCAAATCATATTATATCTTACCATGAAACATAGATATGAGATGCGATATCGCGTTTTAAGAAGCATTAGAAAGCTAATGCTACGATACGTAGATATCTGCAAACGCTATTTCCTAGCGAGGAAGTATCGCATTCACATTCATTTGAAGTGTAGACGAGGAATACATGACACTTCGCAAATCATATTATATCTTACCATGAAACAGAGAAATGAGATGAGATATCGCGTTTTAAGAAGCATTAGAAATCTATTGCTATGATACGTAGACATCTGCAAACGCTATTTCCTAGCGAGGAAGTGTCGCATTTACATTCATTTGAAGTGTAGACGAGGAATACATAACACTTCGCAAATCATATTATATCTTGCCATGAAACATAGAAATGAGATGCGATATCGCGTTTTAAGAAGCATTAGAAATCTATTGCTACGATACGTAGACATCTGCAAACGCTATTTCCCAGCGAGGAAGTGTCGCATTCACATTCATTTGAAGTGCAGGCGAGGAATACATAACACTTCGCAAATCATATTATATCTTACCACGAAAGATAGAAATGAGATGCGATATCGCGTTTTAAGAATCATATGAACTCTATTGCTACGATACGTAGACATCTGCAATCGTTATTTCCTTGCAAGGAAGTGTCGCATTTACTTTCATTTGAATCGTAGACGAGAAATGCATAACACTTCCCAATGAATATTATATCTTATCATGAAACATAGATATGAGATACAATATCTCGTTTTAAGAAGCATTTGAACTCTATTGCTTCGATACGTAGACATATGCAAACGCTATTTCCTTGCAAGGAAGTGTCGCATTTACATTCATTTGAAGTGTAGAAGAGGAATACATGACACTTCGCAAATCATATTATATCTTACCATGAAACAGAGAAATGAGATGCGATATCGCGTTCTAAGAAGCATTAGAACTCTATTGCTACGATACCTAGACATCTGCAGACGCTATTTCCTAGCAAGGAAGTGTCGCATTTACATTCATTTGAAGTGTAGAGGAGGAATTACATAATACTTCGCAAATCATATTACATCTTACCATGAAACATAGAAATGAGATGCGATACCGCGTTTTAAGAAGCATTAGAACACTATTGCTACGATAGGTAGACATTTGCAAACGCTATTACCTGGCAAGGAAATATCGCATTTACATTCATTTGAAGTGTAGAGGAGGAATACATAACACTTCGCAAATCATATTACATCTTATCATGAAACATAGAAATGAGATGCGATATCGCGTTTTAAGAAGCATTAGAAAGCTATTGCTACGATACGTAGACATCTGCAAACGCTATTTCCTAGCGACGAAGTATCGCATTCACATTCATTTGATGTGTAGACGCTGAATACATAACACTTCGCAAATCATGTTATATCTTACCATGAAACATAGAAATGAGATGCGATATCGCGTTTTAAGAATCATATGAACTCTATTGCTACGATACGTAGACATCTGCAATCGTTATTTCCTTGCAAGGAAGTGTCGCATTTACTTTCATTTGAATCGTAGACGAGGAATGCATAACACTTCCCAATGAATATTATATCTTATCATGAAACATAGATATGAGATGCAATATCTCGTTTTAAGAAGCATTTGAACTCTATTGCTTCGATACGTAGACATATGCAAGCGCTATTTCCTTGCAAGGAAGTGTCGCATTCACATTCATTTGAAGTGTAGACGAGGAATACATAACACTTCGCAAATCATATTATACCTTACCATGAAACATAGAAATGAGATGCGATATCGCGTTTTAAGAAGCATTAGAGCACTATTGCTACGATAGGTAGACATTTGCAAACGCTATTTCCTTGCAAGGAAGTGTCGCATTTACATTCATTTGAAGTGTAGAAGAGGAATACATGACACATCGCAAATCATATTATATCTTACCATGAAACAGAGAAATGAGATGCGATATCGCGTTTTAAGAAGCATTAGAACTCTATTGCTACGATACCCAGACATCTGCAGACGCTATTTTCTAGCAAGGAAGTGTCGCATTTACATTCATTTGAAGTGTAGAGGAGGAATACATAACACTTCGCAAATCATATTACATCTTACCATGAAACATAGAAATGAGATGCGATATCGCGTTTTAAGAAGCATTAGAAATCTATTCCTACGATACGTAGACATCTGCAAACGCTACTTCCTAGCGAGGAAGTGTCGCATTCACATTCATTTGAAGTGTAGACGAGGAACACAAAGCACTTCGCAAATCATATTATATCTTACCATGAAACATAGATATGAGATGCGATATCGCGTTTTAAGAAGCATTAGAAAGCTAATGCTACGATACGTAGACATCTGCAAACGCTATTTCCTAGCGACGAAGTATCGCATTCACATTCATTTGATGTGTAGACGCTGAATACATAACACTTCGCAAATCATGCTATATCTTACCATGAAACATAGAAATGAGATGCGATATCGCGTTCTAAGAATCATATGAACTCTACTGCTACGATACGTAGACATCTGCAATCGTTATTTCCTTGCAAGGAAGTGTCGCATTTACTTTCATTTGAATCGTAGACGAGGAATGCATAACACTTCCCAATGAATATTATATCTTATCATGAAACATAGATATGAGATGCAATATCTCGTTTTAAGAAGCATTTGAACTCTATTGCTTCGATACGTAGATATATGCAAGCGCTATTTCCTTGCAAGGAAGTGTCGCATTTACATTCATTTGAAGTGTAGAAGAGGAATACATGGCACTTCGCAAATCATATTATATCTTACCATGAAACATAGAAATGTGATGCGAAATCGCGTTTTAAGAAGCATTAGAACTCTATTGCTACGATACCTAGACATCTGCAGACGCTATTTCCTAGCAAGGAAGTGTCGCATTTACATTCATTTGAAGTGTAGAGGAGGAATACTTAACACTTCGCAAATCATATTACGTCTTACCATGAAACAAAGAAATGAGATGCGATATCGCGTTTTAAGAAGCATTAGAACTCACTTGCTACAATACCTAGACATCTGCAGACGCTATTTCCTAGCAAGGAAGTGTCGCATTTACATTCATTTGAAGTGTAGAGGAGGAATACTTAACACTTCGCAAATCATATTACGTCTTACCATGAAACATAGAAATGAGATGCGATATCGCGTTTTAAGAAGCATTAGAACTCTATTGCTACGATACCTAGACATCTGCAGACGCTATTTCCTAGCAAGGAAGTGTCGCATTTACATTCATTTGAAGTGTAGACGAGGAATACATGACACTTCGCAAATCATATTATATCTTACCATGAAACATAGAAATGAGATGCGATATCGCGTTTTAAGAAGCATTAGAAAGCTATTGCTACGATACGTAGACATCTGCAAACGCTATTTCCTAGCGAGGAAGTATCGCATTCACATTCATTTGAAGTGTAGACGAGGAATACATAACACTTCGCAAATCATATTATACCTTACCATGAAACATAGAAATGAGATGCGATGTCGCGTTTTAAGAAGCATTAGAGCACTATTGCTACGATAGGTAGACATTTGCAAACGCTATTTCCTTGCAAGGAAGTGTCGCATTTACATTCATTTGAAGTGTAGAGGAGGAATACATAACACTTCGCAAATCATATTACATCTTACCATGAAACATAGAAATGAGATGCGATATCGCGTTTTAAGAAGCATTAGAACTCTATTGCTACGATACCCAGACATCTGCAGAC
The DNA here is from genome assembly GCF_050948175.1 of Xylocopa sonorina. NCBI lineage: Eukaryota > Metazoa > Arthropoda > Insecta > Hymenoptera > Apidae > Xylocopa > Xylocopa sonorina. The sequence continues at coordinate 33,094 of NW_027490248.1, forward strand.
GCTATTTCCTAGCAAGGAAGTGTCGCATTTACATTCATTTGAAGTGTAGAGGAGGAATACATAACACTTCGCAAATCATATTACATCTTACCATGAAACATAGAAATGAGATGCGATATCGCGTTTTAAGAAGCATTAGAACACTATTGCTTCGATACGTACACATCTGCAAACGCTATATTCTTGCAAGGAAGTGTCGCATTTGCATTCATTTGAAGTGTAGACGAGGAATACATAACAGTTCGCAAATCAGATTATATCTTGCCATGAAACATAGAAATGAGATGCGATATCGCGTTTTAAGAAGCATTAGAAATCTATTGCTACGATACGTAGACATCTGCAAACGCTATTTCCTAGCGAGGAAGTGTCGCATTCACATTCATTTGAAGTGTAGACGAGGAATACATAACACTTCGCAAATCATGCTATATCTTACCATGAAACATAGAAATGAGATGCGATATCGCGTTTTAAGTATCATATGAACTCTATTGCTACGATACGTAGACATCTGCAATCGTTATTTCCTTGCAAGGAAGTGTCGCATTTACTTTCATTTGAATCGTAGACGAGGAATGCATAACACTTCCCAATGAATATTATATCTTATCATGAAACATAGATATGAGATGCAATATCTCGTTTTAAGAAGCATTAGAAATCTATTGCTACGATACGTAGACATCTGCAAACGCCATTTCCTTGCAAGGAAGTGTCGCATTTACATTCATTTGAAGTGTAGACGAGGAATACATAACACTTCGCAAATCATATTATATCTTACCATGAAACATAGAAATGAGATGCGATATCGCGTTTTAAGAAGCATTAGAAATCTATTGCTACGATACGTAGACATCTGCAAACGCTACTTCCTAGCGAGGAAGTGTCGCATTCACATTCATTTGAAGTGTAAACGAGGAACACAAAGCACTTCGCAAATCATATTATATCTTACCATGAAACATAGATATGGGATGCGATATCGCGTTTTAAGAAGCATTAGAAAGCTAATGCTACGATACGTAGACATCTGCAAACGCTATTTCCTAGCGACGAAGTATCGCATTCACATTCATTTGATGTGTAGACGCTGAATACATAACACTTCGCAAATCATGCTATATCTTACCATGAAACATAGAAATGAGATGCGATATCGCGTTTTAAGAATCATATGAACTCTATTGCTACGATACGTAGACATCTGCAATCGTTATTTCCTTGCAAGGAAGTGTCGCATTTACTTTCATTTGAATCGTAGACGAGGAATGCATAACACTTCCCAATGAATATTATATCTTATCATGAAACATAGATATGAGATGCAATATCTCGTTTTAAGAAGCATTTGAACTCTATTGCTTCGATACGTAGACATATGCAAGCGCTATTTCCTTGCAAGGAAGTGTCGCATTTACATTCATTTGAAGTGTAGAAGAGGAATACATGGCACTTCCCAAATCATATTATATCTTACCATGAAACATAGAAATGTGATGCGAAATCGCGTTTTAAGAAGCATTAGAACTCTATTGCTACGATACCTAGACATCTGCAGACGCTATTTCCTAGCAAGGAAGTGTCGCATTTACATTCATTTGAAGTGTAGAGGAGGAATACTTAACACTTCGCAAATCATATTACGTCTTACCATGAAACATAGAAATGAGATGCGATATCGCGTTTTAAGAAGCATTAGAACTCTATTGCTACAATACCTAGACATCTGCAGACGCTATTTCCTAGCAAGGAAGTGTCGCATTTACATTCATTTGAAGTGTAGAGGAGGAATACTTAACACATCGCAAATCATATTACGTCTTACCATGAAACATAGAAATGAGATGCGATATCGCGTTTTAAGAAGCATTAGAACTCTATTGCTACGATACCTAGACATCTGCAGACGCTATTTCCTAGCAAGGAAGTGTCGCATTTACATTCATTTGAAGTGTAGACGAGGAATACATGACACTTCGCAAATCATATTATATCTTACCATGAAACATAGAAATGAGATGCGATATCGCGTTTTAAGAAGCATTAGAAAGCTATTGCTACGATACGTAGACATCTGCAAACGCTATTTCCTAGCGAGGAAGTATCGCATTCACATTCATTTGAAGTGTAGACGAGGAATACATAACACTTCGCAAATCATATTATACCTTACCATGAAACATAGAAATGAGATGCGATATCGCGTTTTAAGAAGCATTAGAGCACTATTGCTACGATAGGTAGACATTTGCAAACGCTATTTCCTTGCAAGGAAGTGTCGCATTTACATTCATTTGAAGTGTAGAAGAGGAATACATGACACATCGCAAATCATATTATATCTTACCATGAAACAGAGAAATGAGATGCGATATCGCGTTTTAAGAAGCATTAGAACTCTATTTCTACGATACGTAGACATCTGCAAACGCTATTTCCTAGCGAGGAAGTGTCGCATTCACATTCATTTGAAGTGTAGACGAGGAACACATAACATTTCGCAAATCACATTATATCTTACCATGAAACGTAGATATGAGATGCGACATCGCGTTTTAAGAAGCATTAGAAAGCTAATGCTACGATACGTAGATATCTGCAAACGCTATTTCCTAGCGAGGAAGTATCGCATTCACATTCATTTGAAGTGTAGAAGAGGAATACATGACACATCGCAAATCATATTATATCTTACCATGAAACAGAGAAATGAGATGCGATATCGCGTTTTAAGAAGCATTAGAACTCTATTGCTACGATACCCAGACATCTGCAGACGCTATTTCCTAGCAAGGAAGTGTCGCATTTACATTCATTTGAAGTGTAGAGGAGGAATACATAACACTTCGCAAATCATATTACATCTTACCATGAAACATAGAAATGAGATGCGATATCGCGTTTTAAGAAGCATTAGAAAGCTATTGCTACGATACGTAGACATCTGCAAACGCTATTTCCTAGCGAGGAAGTATCTCATTCGCATTCATTTGAAGTGTAGACGAGGAATACATAACACTTCGCAAATCATGTTATATCTTACCATGAAACATAGAAATGAGATGCGATATCGCGATTTAAGAAGAATTAGAACACTATAGCTACGATAGGTAGACATTTGCAAACGCTACTTCCTTGCAAGGAAGTGTCGCATTTACATTCATTTGAAGTGTAGAGGAGGAATACATAACACTTCGCGAATCATATTACATCTTACCATGAAACATAGAAATGAGATGCGATATCGCGCTTTAAGTAGCATTAGAAATCTATTGCTACGATACGTAGACATCTGCAAACGCTATTTCCTAGCGAGGAAGTGTCGCATTCACATTCATTTGAAGTGTAGGAGAGGAATACATGACACTTCGCAAATCATATTATATCTTACCATGAAACATAGAAATGAGATGCGATATCGCGTTTTAAGAAGCATTAGAAATCTATTGCTACGATACGTAGATATCTGCAATCGCTATTTCTTTGCAAGGAAGTGTCGCATTTACATTCATTTGAAGTGTAGACGAGGAATACATAACACTTCGCAAATTATATTATATCTTACCATGAAACATAGAAATGAGATGCGATATCGCGTTTTAAGAAGCATTAGAAATCTATTGCTACGATACGTAGACATCTGCAAACGCTATTTCCTAGCATGGAAGTGTCGCATTTATATTCCATTGAAGTGAATACGAGGTATGCATGACACCTCGCAATGGATATTATATCTTATCATGAAACATAGAAATGATATGCGACATCTTGTTTTAAGAAGTATTAGAACTCCATTCTTACGATACGTGGTCATCTGGAAACGCTATTTCCTAGCAAGAAAGTGTCGCATTTACATTCTTTTGAAGTGTAGACGAGGAATACATAACACTTCGCAAATCATATTATATCTTACCATAAAACATAGAAATGAGATGCGATATCGCGTTTTAAGAAACATCAGAAATCTATTGCTACGATACGTAGACATCTGCAAACGCTATTTCCTAGCGAGGGAGTGTCGCATTCACATCCATTTGTAGTGTAGACGAGGAATACATGTCACTTCGCAAATCATATTATATCTTACCATGAAGCATAGGAATGAGATGCAATATCGCGTTCTAAGAATCATAAGAACTCTATTGCTACGATACGTAGACATCTGCAAACGCTATTTCTTTGCAAGGAAGTGTCGCATTTACATTCATTTGATGTGTAGACGAGGAATACATAACACTTCGCAAATCATATTATATCTTACCATGAAACATAGAATTGAGATCGATACCGCGTTTTAAGAATCATAAGAACTCCATTGCTACGATACGTAGACATCTGCAAACGCTATTTCCTAGCGAGGAAGTGTCGCATTCACATTCATTTGAATTGTAGAACAGGAATACATGACACTTCGCAAATCATATTATATCTTACCATGAAACATAGAAATGAGATGCGATATCGCGTTTTAAGAAGCATTAGAAAGCTATTGCTACGATACGTAGACATCTGCAAACGCTATTTCCTAGCGAGGAAGTATCTCATTCGCATTCATTTGAAGTGTAGACGAGGAATACATAACACTTCGCAAATCATGTTATATCTTACCATGAAACATAGAAATGAGATGCGATATCGCGTTTTAAGAAGAATTAGAACACTATAGCTACGATAGGTAGACATTTGCAAACGCTACTTCCTTGCAAGGAAGTGTCGCATTTACATTCATTTGAAGTGTAGAGGAGGAATACATAACACTTCGCGAATCATATTACGTCTTACCATGAAACATAGAAATGAGATGCGATATCGCGCTTTAAGTAGCATTAGAAATCTATTGCTACGATACGTAGATATCTGCAATCGCTATTTCTTTGCAAGGAAGTGTCGCATTTACATTCATTTGAAGTGTAGACGAGGAATACATAACACTTCGCAAATTATATTATATCTTACCATGAAACATAGAAATGAGATGCGATATCGCGTTTTAAGAAGCATTAGAAATCTATTGCTACGATACGTAGACATCTGCAAACGCTATTTCCTAGCATGGAAGTGTCGCATTTATATTCCATTGAAGTGAATACGAGGTATGCATGACACCTCGCAATGGATATTATATCTTATCATGAAACATAGAAATGATATGCGACATCTTGTTTTAAGAAGTATTAGAACTCCATTCTTACGATACGTGGTCATCTGGAAACGCTATTTCCTAGCAAGAAAGTGTCGCATTTACATTCTTTTGAAGTGTAGACGAGGAATACATAACACTTCGCAAATCATATTATATCTTACCATGAAACATAGAAATGAGATGCGATATCGCGTTTTAAGAAACATCAGAAATCTATTGCTACGATACGTAGACATCTGCAAACGCTATTTCCTAGCGAGGGAGTGTCGCATTCACATCCATTTGTAGTGTAGACGAGGAATACATGTCACTTCGCAAATCATATTATATCTTACCATGAAGCATAGAAATGAGATGCAATATCGCGTTCTAAGAATCATAAGAACTCTATTGCTACGATACGTAGACATCTGCAAACGCTATTTCTTTGCAAGGAAGTGTCGCATTTACATTCATTTGATATGTAGACGAGGAATACATAACACTTCGCAAATCATATTATATCTTACCATGAAACATAGAATTGAGATCGATACCGCGTTTTAAGAATCATAAGAACTCCATTGCTACGATACGTAGACACCTGCAAACGCTATTTCCTTGCAAGGAAGTGTCGCATTTACATTCATTTGAAGTGTAGACGAGGAATACATAACACTTCGCAAATCATATTATATCTTACCATGAAACATAGAATTGAGATCGATACCGCGTTTTAAGAATCATAAGAACTCCATTGCTACGATACGTAGACATCTGCAAACGCTATTTCCTAGCGAGGAAGTGTCGCATTCACATTCATTTGAATTGTAGAACAGGAATACATGACACTACGCAAATCATATTATATCTTACCATGAAACATAGAAATGAGATGCGATATCGCGTTTTAAGAAGCATTAGAAAGCTATTGCTACGATACGTAGACATCTGCAAACGCTATTTCCTAGCGAGGAAGTATCTCATTCGCATTCATTTGAAGTGTAGACGAGGAATACATAACACTTCGCAAATCATGTTATATCTTGCCATGAAACATAGAAATGAGATGCGATATCGCGTTTTAAGAAGAATTAGAACACTATAGCTACGATAGGTAGACATTTGCAAACGCTACTTCCTTGCAAGGAAGTGTCGCATTTACATTCATTTGAAGTGTAGAGGAGGAATACATAACACTTCGCGAATCATATTACATCTTACCATGAAACATAGAAATGAGATGCGATATCGCGCTTTAAGTAGCATTAGAAATCTATTGCTACGATACGTAGACATCTGCAAACGCTATTTCCTAGCGAGGAAGTGTCGCATTCACATTCATTTGAAGTGTAGGAGAGGAATACATGACACTTCGCAAATCATATTATATCTTACCATGAAACATAGAAATGAGATGCGATATCGCGTTTTAAGAAGCATTAGAAATCTATTGCTACGATACGTAGATATCTGCAATCGCTATTTCTTTGCAAGGAAGTGTCGCATTTACATTCATTTGAAGTGTAGACGAGGAATACATAACACTTCGCAAATCATATTATATCTTACCATGAAACATAGAAATGAGATGCGATATCGCGTTTTAAGAAGCATCAGAGATCCATTGCTACGATACGTAGACATCTGCAGACGCTATTTCCTTCCAAGGAAGTGTCGCATTTACATTTATTTGAAGTGTAGACGAGGAATACATATCACTTCGCAAATCATATTATACCTTACCATGAAACATAGAAATGGGATGCGATATCGCGTTTTATGAATCATAAGATATCTATTGCTACGATACGTAGACATCTGCAATCGCTATTTCCTTGCAAGGAAGTGTCGCATTTACTTTCATCTGAATCGTAGACGAGGAATACATAACACTTCGCAAATCATATTATATCTTACCATAAAACATAGAAATGAGATGCGATATGGCGTTTTAAGAATCATAAGAACACCATTGCTACGATACGTAGACATCTGCAAACGCTATTTCCTAGCGAGGAAGTGTCGCTTTCACATTCATTTGAAGTGTAGACGAGGAGTACATAACACTTCGCAAATCATATTATATCTTACCATGAAAGATAGAAATGAGATGCGATATCGCGCTTTAAGAAGCCTTAGAAATCTATTGCTACGATACGTAGACATCTGCAAACGCTATTTCCTAGCGAGGAAGTGTCGCATTCACATTCATTTGAAGTGTAGACGAGGAATACATGACACTTCGCAAATCATATTATATCTTACCATGAAACATAGATATGAGATGCAATATCTCGTTTTAAGATGCAATTGAACCCCATTGCTTCGATACGTAGACATCTGCAAACGCTATTTCCTTGCAAGGATGTGTCGCATTTACATTCATTTGAAGTGTAGACGAGGAATACATAACACTTCGCAAATCATATTATATCTTACCATGAACCATAGAAATGAGTTGCGATATCGCGTTTTGAGAATCATAAGAACTCTATTGATACGATACGTAGACATCTGCAAACGCTATTTCCTAGCGAGGAAGTGTCGCATTCACAATCATTTGAAGTGTAGACGAGGAATACATAACACTTCGCAAATCATATTATATCTTACCATGAAACATAGAAATGAGATGCGATATCGCGTTTTAAGAAGCATTAGAACACTATTGCTACGATAGGTAGACATCTGCGAACGCTATTCCCTTGCAAGGAAGTGTCGCATTTACATTCATTTGAAACGTAGACGAGGAATACATAACACTTCGCAAATCATGTTATATCTTACCATGAAACATAGAAATGAGATGCGATATCGCGTTTTAAGAAGCATTAGAAATCTATTGCTACGATACGTAGACATCTGCAAACGCTATTTCCTAGCGAGGAAGTGTGGCATTTACATTCCTTTGAAGTGTAAGCGCGGAATACATAACACTTCGCAAATCATATTATATCTTACCATGAAACATAAAAATGAAATGCGATATCGCGTTTTAAGAATCATAAAAACTCTATTGCTACGATACGTAGACATCTGCAAACGTTATTTCTTTGCAAGGAAGTGTCGCATTTACATTCATTTGAAGTGTAGACGAGGAATAGATAACACTTCGCAAATCATATTATATCTTACCATGAATCATAGAAATGAGATGCGATATCGCGTTTTAAGAAGCATTAGAACCCTATTGCTACGATAGGTAGACATCTGCATACGCTATTTCCTTGCAAGGAAGTGTCGCATTTACTTTCATCTGAATCGTAGACGAGGAATACATAACACTTCGCAAATCATATTATATCTTACCATAAAACATAGAAATGAGATGCGATATGGCGTTTTAAGAATCATAAGAACACCATTGCTACGATACGTAGACATCTGCAAACGCTATTTCCTAGCGAGGAAGTGTCGCATTCACATTCATTTGAATTGTAGAAGAGGAATACATGACACTTCGCAAATCATATTATATCTTACCATGAAACATAGAAATGAAATGCGATATCGCGTTTTAAGAATCATAAAAACTCTATTGCTACGATACGTAGACATCTGCAAACGCTATGTCCTTGCAAGGAAGTGTCGCATTTACATTCATTTGAAGTGTAGACGAGGAATACATAACACTTCGCAAATCATATTATATCTTACCATGAAACATAGATATGAGATGCGATATCGCGTTTTAAGAAGCATTACAAATCTGTTGCTACGATACGTAGACTTCTGGAAACGCTATTTCCTTGCAAGGAAGTGTCGCATTTACATTCATTTGAAGTGTAGACGTGGAATACATAGCACTTCGCAAATCATATTATATCTTACCATGAACCATAGAAATGAGTTGCGATATCGCGTTTTAAGAATCATAAGAACTCTATTGCTACGAGACGTAGACATCTGCAATCGCTATTTCTTTGCGAGGAAGCGTTTCATTTACATTCATTTGAAGTGTAGACGAGGAATACATAACACTTCGCAAATCATATTATATCTTACCATGAAACATAGAAATGAGATGCGATATCGCGTTTTAAGGAGCATTAGAACACTATTGCTACGATAGGTAGATATCTGCAAACGCTATTTCCTTGCAAGGAAGTGTCGCATTTACATTCGTTTGAAGTGTAGACGAGGAATACATAACACTTCGCAAATCATGTTATATCTTACCATGAAACATAGAAATGAGATGCGATATCGCGTTTTAAGAATCATATGAACTCTATTGCTACGATACGTAGACATCTGCAATCGCTATTTCCTTGCAAGGAAGTGTCGCATTTACTTTCATCTGAATCGTAGACGAGGAATACATAACACTTCGCAAATCATATTATATCTTACCATAAAACATAGAAATGAGATGCGCTATGGCGTTTTAAGAATCATAAGAACACCATTGCTACGATACGTAGACATCTGCAAACGCTATTTCCTAGCGAGGAAGTGTCGCTTTCACATTCATTTGAAGTGTAGACGAGGAGTACATAACACTTCGCAAATCATATTATATCTTACCATGAAAGATAGAAATGAGATGCGATATCGCGCTTTAAGAAGCCTTAGAAATCTATTGCTACGATACGTAGACATCTGCAAACGCTATTTCCTAGCGAGGAAGTGTCGCATTCACATTCATTTGAAGTGTAGACGAGGAATAGATAACACTTCGCAAATCATATTATATCTTAAAATGAAACATAGAAATGAGATGCGATATCGCGTTTTAAGAAGCATTAGAACCCTATTGCTACGATAGGTAGACATCTGCATACGCTATTTCCTTGCAAGGAAGTGTCGCATTTACATTCATTTGATGTGTAGGCGAGGAATACATAACACTTCGCAAATCATATTATATCTTACCATGAAACGTAGATATGAGATGCGATATCGCGTTTTAAGAAGCTTTAGAAATCTGTTGCTACGATACGTAGACATCTGGAAACGCTATTTCCTTGCAAGGAAGTGTCGCATTTACATTCATTTGAAGTGTAGACGAGGAATACATAACACTTCGCAAATCATATTATATCTTACCATGAAACATAGAATTGAGATCGATACCGCGTTTTAAGAATCGTAAGAACTCCATTGCCACGATACGTAGACACCTGCAAACGCTATTTCCTTGCAAGGAAGTGTCGCATTTACTTTCATCTGAATCGTAGACGAGGAATACATAACACTTCGCAAATCATATTATATCTTACCATAAAACATAGAAATGAGATGCGATATGGCGTTTTAAGAATCATAAGAACACCATTGCTACGATACGTAGACATCTGCAAACGCTATTTCCTAGCGAGGAAGTGTCGCATTCACATTCATTTGAATTGTAGAACAGGAATACATGACACTTCGCAAATCATATTATATCTTACCATGAAACATAGAAATGAGATGCGATATCGCGCTTTAAGTAGCATTAGAAATCTATTGCTACGATACGTAGACATTTGCAAACGCTATTTCCTAGCGAGGAAGTGTCGCATTCACATTCATTTGAAGTGTAGGAGAGGAATACATGACACTTCGCAAATCATATTATATCTTACCATGAAACATAGAAATGAGATGCGATATCGCGTTTTAAGAAGCATTAGAAATCTATTGCTACGATACGTAGACATCTGCAATCGCTATTTCTTTGCAAGGAAGTGTCGCATTTACATTCATTTGAAGTGTAGACGAGGAATACATAACACTTCGCAAATCATATTATATCTTACCATGAAACATAGATATGAGATGCGATATCGCGTTTTAAGAAGCATTACAAATCTGTTGCTACGATACGTAGACTTCTGGAAACGCTATTTCCTTGCAAGGAAGTGTCGCATTTACATTCATTTGAAGTGTAGACGTGGAATACATAGCACTTCGCAAATCATATTATATCTTACCATGAACCATAGAAATGAGTTGCGATATCGCGTTTTAAGAATCATAAGAACTCTATTGCTACGAGACGTAGACATCTGCAATCGCTATTTCTTTGCGAGGAAGCGTTTCATTTACATTCATTTGAAGTGTAGACGAGGAATACATAACACTTCGCAAATCATATTATATCTTACCATGAAACATAGAAATGAGATGCGATATCGCGTTTTAAGGAGCATTAGAACACTATTGCTACGATAGGTAGATATCTGCAAACGCTATTTCCTTGCAAGGAAGTGTCGCATTTACATTCGTTTGAAGTGTAGACGAGGAATACATAACACTTCGCAAATCATGTTATATCTTACCATGAAACATAGAAATGAGATGCGATATCGCGTTTTAAGAATCATATGAACTCTATTGCTACGATACGTAGACATCTGCAATCGCTATTTCCTTGCAAGGAAGTGTCGCATTTACTTTCATCTGAATCGTAGACGAGGAATACATAACACTTCGCAAATCATATTATATCTTACCATAAAACATAGAAATGAGATGCGCTATGGCGTTTTAAGAATCATAAGAACACCATTGCTACGATACGTAGACATCTGCAAACGCTATTTCCTAGCGAGGAAGTGTCGCTTTCACATTCATTTGAAGTGTAGACGAGGAGTACATAACACTTCGCAAATCATATTATATCTTACCATGAAAGATAGAAATGAGATGCGATATCGCGCTTTAAGAAGCCTTAGAAATCTATTGCTACGATACGTAGACATCTGCAAACGCTATTTCCTAGCGAGGAAGTGTCGCATTCACATTCATTTGAAGTGTAGACGAGGAATACATGACACTTCGCAAATCATATTATATCTTACCATGAAACATAGATATGAGATGCAAAATCTCGTTTTAAGATGCAATTGAACCCCATTGCTTCGATACGTAGACATCTGCAAACGCTATTTCCTTGCAAGGAAGTGTCGCATTTACATTCATTTGAAGTGTAGACGAGGAATACATAACACTTCGCAAATCATATTATATCTTACCATGAACCATAGAAATGAGCTGCGATATCGCGTTTTAAGAATCATAAGAACTCTATTGATACGAGACGTAGACATCTGCAAACGCTATTTCCTAGCGAGGAAGTGTCGCATTCACAATCATTTGAAGTGTAGACGAGGAATACATAACACTTCGCAAATCATATTATATCTTACCATGAAACATAGAAATGAGATGCGATATCGCGTTTTAAGAAGCATTAGAACACTATTGCTACGATAGGTAGACATCTGCGAACGCTATTCCCTTGCAAGGAAGTGTCGCATTTACATTCATTTGAAACGTAGACGAGGAATACATAACACTTCGCAAATCATATTATATCTTACCATGAAACATAGAAATGAGATGCGATATCGCGTTTTAAGAAGCATTAGAAATCTATTGCTACGATACGTAGACATCTGCAAACGCTATTTCCTAGCGAGGAAGTGTGGCATTTACATTCATTTGAAGTGTAAGCGCGCAATACATAACACTTCGCAAATCATATTATATCTTACCATGAAACATAGAAATGAAATGCGATATCGCGTTTTAAGAATCATAAAAACTCTATTGCTACGATACGTAGACATCTGCAAACGTTATTTCTTTGCAAGGAAGTGTCGCATTTACATTCATTTGAAGTGTAGACGAGGAATAGATAACACTTCGCAAATCATATTATATCTTACCATGAAACATAGAAATGAGATGCGATATCGCGTTTTAAGAAGCATTAGAACCCTATTGCTACGATAGGTAGACATCTGCATACGCTATTTCCTTGCAAGGAAGTGTCGCATTTACATTCATTTGATGTGTAGGCGAGGAATACATAACACTTCGCAAATCATATTATATCTTACCATGAAACGTAGATATGAGATGCGATATCGCGTTTTAAGAAGCTTTAGAAATCTGTTGCTACGATACGTAGACATCTGGAAACGCTATTTCCTTGCAAGGAAGTGTCGCATTTACATTCATTTGAAGTGTAGACGAGGAATACATAACACTTCGCAAATCATATTATATCTTACCATGAAACATAGAATTGAGATCGATACCGCGTTTTAAGAATCGTAAGAACTCCATTGCCACGATACGTAGACACCTGCAAACGCTATTTCCTTGCAAGGAAGTGTCGCATTTACTTTCATCTGAATCGTAGACGAGGAATACATAACACTTCGCAAATCATATTATATCTTACCATAAAACATAGAAATGAGATGCGATATGGCGTTTTAAGAATCATAAGAACACCATTGCTACGATACGTAGACATCTGCAAACGCTATTTCCTAGCGAGGAAGTGTCGCATTCACATTCATTTGAATTGTAGAACAGGAATACATGACACTTCGCAAATCATATTATATCTTACCATGAAACATAGAAATGAGATGCGATATCGCGCTTTAAGTAGCATTAGAAATCTATTGCTACGATACGTAGACATTTGCAAACGCTATTTCCTAGCGAGGAAGTGTCGCATTCACATTCATTTGAAGTGTAGGAGAGGAATACATGACACTTCGCAAATCATATTATATCTTACCATGAAACATAGAAATGAGATGCGATATCGCGTTTTAAGAAGCATTAGAAATCTATTGCTACGATACGTAGACATCTGCAATCGCTATTTCTTTGCAAGGAAGTGTCGCATTTACATTCATTTGAAGTGTAGACGAGGAATACATAACACTTCGCAAATTATATTATATCTTACCATGAAACATAGAAATGAGATGCGATATCGCGTTTTAAGAAGCATTAGAAATCTATTGCTACGATACGTAGACATCTGCAAAAGCTAATTCCTAGCAAGGAGGGGTCGCATTTATAATCATTTGAAGTGTAGACGAGGAATACATAACACTTCGCAAATCAAATTATATCTTACCATGAAACATAAAATTGAGATCGATATCGCGTTTTAAGAATCATAAGAACTCCATTGCCACGATACGTAGACACCTGCAAACGCTATTTCCTTGCAAGGAAGTGTCGCATTTACATTCATTTGAAACGTAGACGAGGAATACATAACACTTCGCAAATCATATTATATCTTACCATGAAACATAGAAATGAGATGCGATATCGCGTTTTAAGAAGCATCAGAGATCCATTGCTACGATACGTAGACATCTGCAGACGCTATTTCCTTCCAAGGAAGTGTCGCATTTACATTTATTTGAAGTGTAGACGAGGAATACATATCACTTCGCAAATCATATTATACCTTACCATGAAACATAGAAATGGGATGCGATATCGCGTTTTAAGAATCATAAGATATCTATTGCTACGATACGTAGACATCTGCAAACGCTATTTCCTTGCAAGGAAGTGTCGCATTCACATTCACTTGAAGTGTAGACGAGGAATACATGATACTTCGCAAATCATATTATATCTTACCATGAAACATAGAAATGAGATGCGATATCGCGTTCTAAGAAGCATTAGAACACTATTGCTTCGATACGTACACATCTGCAAACGCTATATTCTTGCAAGGAAGTGTCGCATTTGCATTCATTTGAAGTGTTGACGAGGAATACATAACACTTCGCAAATCATATTATATCTTACCATGAAACATAGAAATGAGATGGAATATCGCGTTTTAAGAATCATAAGAACTCTATTGCTACGATACTTAGACATCTGCAAACGCTATTTCCTAGCATGGAAGTGTCGCATTTATATTCCATTGAAGTGAATACGAGGTATGCATGACACCTCGCAATGGATAATATATCTTATCATGAAACATAGAAATGATATGCGACATCTTGTTTTAAGAAGTATTAGAACTCCATTCTTACGATACGTGGTCATCTGGAAACGCTATTTCCTAGCAAGAAAGTGTCGCATTTACATTCTTTTGAAGTGTAGACGAGGAATACATAACACTTCGCAAATCATATTATATCTTACCATGAAACATAGAAATGAGATGCGATATCGCGTTCTAAGAAGCATTAGAACACTATTGCTACGATACGTAGACATCTGCAAACGCTATTTCCTAGCGAGGGAGTGTCGCATTCACATTCATTTGTAGTGTAGACGAGGAATACATGTCACTTCGCAAATCATATTATATCTTACCATGAAACATAGAAATGAGATGCAATATCGCGTTCTAAGAATCATAAGAACTCTATTGCTACGATACGTAGACATCTGCAAACGCTATTTCCTAGCGAGGAAGTGTGGCATTTACATTCATTTGAAGTGTAAGCGCGCAATACATAACACTTCGCAAATCATATTATATCTTACCATGAAACATAGAAATGAAATGCGATATCGCGTTTTAAGAATCATAAAAACTCTATTGCTACGATACGTAGACATCTGCAAACGTTATTTCTTTGCAAGGAAGTGTCGCATTTACATTCATTTGAAGTGTAGACGAGGAATAGATAACACTTCGCAAATCATATTATATCTTACCATGAAACATAGAAATGAGACGCGATATCGCGTTTTAAGAAGCATTAGAACCCTATTGCTACGATAGGTAGACATCTGCATACGCTATTTCCTTGCAAGGAAGTGTCGCATTTACATTCATTTGATGTGTAGACGAGGAATACATAACACTTCGCAAATCATATTATATCTTACCATGAAACGTAGATATGAGATGCGATATCGCGTTTTAAGAAGCATTAGAAATCTGTTGCTACGATACGTAGACATCTGGAAACGCTATTTCCTTGCAAGGAAGTGTCGCATTTACATTCATTTGAAGTGTAGACGAGGAATACATAACACTTCGCAAATCATATTATATCTTACCATGAAACATAGAATTGAGATCGATACCGCGTTTTAAGAATCATAAGAACTCCATTGACACGATACGTAGACACCTGCAAACGCTATTTCCTTGCAAGGAAGTGTCGCATTTACTTTCATCTGAATCGTAGACGAGGAATACATAACACTTCGCAAATCATATTATATCTTACCATAAAACATAGAAATGAGATGCGATATGGCGTTTTAAGAATCATAAGATCACCATTGCTACGATACGTAGACATCTGCAAACGCTATTTCCTAGCGAGGAAGTGTCGCATTCACATTCATTTGAATTGTAGAACAGGAATACATGACACTTCGCAAATCATATTATATCTTACCATGAAACATAGAAATGAGATGCGATATCGCGCTTTAAGTAGCATTAGAAATCTATTGCTACGATACGTAGACATCTGCAAACGCTATTTCCTAGCGAGGAAGTGTCGCATTCACATTCATTTGAAGTGTAGGAGAGGAATACATGACACTTCGCAAATCATATTATATCTTACCATGAAACATAGAAATGAGATGCGATATCGCGTTTTAAGAAGCATTAGAAATCTATTGCTACGATACGTAGACATCTGCAATCGCTATTTCTTTGCAAGGAAGTGTCGCATTTACATTCATTTGAAGTGTAGACGAGGAATACATAATACTTCGCAAATTATATTATATCTTACCATGAAACATAGAAATGAGATGCGATATCGCGTTTTAAGAAGCATTAGAAATCTATTGCTACGATACGTAGACATCTGCAAAAGCTATTTCCTAGCAAGGAAGGGTCGCATTTATAATCATTTGAAGTGTAGACGAGGAATACATAACACTTCGCAAATCATATTATATCTTACCATGAAACATAAAATTGAGATCGATATCGCGTTTTAAGAATCATAAGAACTCCATTGCCACGATACGTAGACACCTGCAAACGCTATTTCCTTGCAAGGAAGTGTCGCATTTACATTCATTTGAAACGTAGACGAGGAATACATAACACTTCGCAAATCATATTATATCTTACCATGAAACATAGAAATGAGATGCGATATGGCGTTTTAAGAATCATAAGAACTCCATTGCTACGATACGTAGACACCTGCAAACGCTATTTCCTTGCAAGGAAGTGTCGCATTTACATTCATTTGAAACGTAGACGAGGAATATATAACACTTCGCAAATCATATTATATCTTACCATGAAACATAGAAATGAGATGCGATATCGCGTTTTAAAAAGCATTAGAAATCTATTGCTACGATACGTAGACATCTGCAAACGCTATTTCCTAGCGAGGAAGTGTCGCATTCACATTCATTTGAATTGTAGAACAGGAATACTTGACACTTCGCAAATCATATTACATCTTACCATGGAACATAGAAATGAGATGCGATATCGCGCTTTAAGTAGCATTAGAAATCTATTGCTACGATACGTAGACATCTGCAATCGCTATTTCCTTGCAAGGAAGTGTCGCATTTACTTTCATCTGAATCGTAGATGAGGAATACATAACACTTCGCAAATCATATTATATCTTACCATAAAACATAGAAATGAGATGCGATATGGCGTTTTAAGAATCATAAGAACACCATTGCTACGATACGTAGACATCTGCAAACGCTATTTCCTAGCGAGGAAGTGTCGCTTTCACATTCATTTGAAGTGTAGACGAGGAATACATAACACATCGCAAATCATATTATATCTTACCATGAAAGATAGAAATGAGATGCGATATCGCGCTTTAAGAAGCCTTAGAAATCTATTGCTACGATACGTAGACATCTGCAAACGCTATTTCCTAGCGAGGAAGTGTCGCATTCACATTCATTTGAAGTGTAGACGAGGAATACATGACACTTCGCAAATCATATTATATCTTACCATGAAACATAGATATGAGATGCAATATCTCGTTTTAAGATGCAATTGAACCCCATTGCTTCGATACGTAGACATCTGCAAACGCTATATTCTTGCAAGGAAGTGTCGCATTTGCATTCATTTGAAGTGTAGACGAGGAATACATATCACTTCGCAAATCATATTATACCTTACCATGAAACATAGAAATGGAATGCGATATCGCGTTTTAAGAATCATAAGATCTCTATTGCTACGATACGTAGACATCTGCAAACGCTATTTTCTTGCAAGGAAGTGTCGCATTTACATTCATTTGAAGTGTTGACGAGGAATACATGATACTTCGCAAATCATATTATATCTTACCATGAAACACAGAAATGAGATGCGATATCGCGTTTTAAGAAGCATTAGAAATCTATTGCTACGATACGTAGACATCTGCAATCGCTATTTCTTTGCAAGGAAGTGTCGCATTTACATTCATTTGAAGTGTAGACGAGGAATACATAACACTTCGCAAATTATATTATATCTTACCATGAAACATAGAAATGAGATGCGATATCGCGTTCTAAGAAGCATTAGAACACTATTGCTTCGATACGTACACATCTGCAAACGCTATTTCCTTGCAAGGAAGTGTCGCATTTGCATTCATTTGAAGTGTAGACGAGGAATACATATCACTTCGCAAATCATATTATACCTTACCATGAAACATAGAAATGGAATGCGATATCGCGTTTTAAGAATCATAAGATCTCTATTGCTACGATACGTAGACATCTGCAAACGCTATTTTCTTGCAAGGAAGTGTCGCATTTACATTCATTTGAAGTGTTGACGAGGAATACATAACACTTCGCAAATCATATTATATCTTACCATGAAACATAGAAATGAGATGGAATATCGCGTTTTAAGAATCATAAGAACTCTATTGCTACGATACTTAGACATCTGCAAACGCTATTTCCTAGCATGGAAGTGTCGCATTTATATTCCATTGAAGTGAATACGAGGTATGCATGACACCTCGCAATGGATATTATATCTTATCATGAAACATAGAAATGATATGCGACATCTTGTTTTAAGAAGTATTAGAACTCCATTCTTACGATACGTGGTCATCTGGAAACGCTATTTCCTAGCAAGAAAGTGTCGCATTTACATTCTTTTGAAGTGTAGACGAGGAATACATAACACTTCGCAAATCATATTATATCTTACCATGAAACATAGAAATGAGATGCGATATCGCGTTCTAAGAAGCATTAGAACACTATTGCTACGATACGTAGACATCTGCAAACGCTATTTCCTAGCGAGTGAGTGTCGCATTCACATTCATTTGTAGTGTAGACGAGGAATACATGTCACTTCGCAAATCATATTATATCTTACCATGAAACATAGAAATGAGATGCAATATCGCGTTCTAAGAATCATAAGAACTCTATTGCTACGATACGTAGACATCTGCAAACGCTATTTCCTAGCGAGGAAGTGTCGCTTTCACATTCATTTGAAGTGTAGACGAGGAATACATAACACTTCGCAAATCATATTATATCTTACCATGAAACATAGAATTGAGATCGATACCGCGTTTTAAGAATCATAAGAACTCCATTGCTACGATACGTAGACACCTGCAAACGCTATTTCCTTGCAAGGAAGTGTCGCATTTACATTCATTTGAAACGTAGACGAGGAATACAAAACACTTCGCAAATCATATTATATCTTACCATGAAACATAGAAATGAGATGCGATATCGGGTTTTAAAAAGCATTAGAAATCTATTGCTACGATACGTAGACATCTGCAAACGCTATTTCCTAGCGAGGAAGTGTCGCATTCACATTCATTTGAACTGTAGAACAGGAATACATGACACTTCGCAAATCATATTATATCTTACCATGAAACATAGAAATGAGATGCGATATCGCGTTTTAAGAAGCATTAGAAAGCTATTGCTACGATACGTAGACATCTGAAAACGCTATTTCCTAGCGAGGAAGTATCTCATTCGCATTCATTTGAGGTGTAGACGAGGAATACATAACACTTCGCAAATCATGTTATATCTTACCATGAAACATAGAAATGAGATGCAATATCGCGTTTTAAGAAGAATTAGAACACTATAGCTACGATAGGTAGACATTTGCAAACGCTACTTCCTTGCAAGGAAGTGTCGCATTTACATTCATTTGAAGTGTTGACGAGGAATACATGATACTTCGCAAATCATATTATATCTTACCATGAAACACAGAAATGAGATGCGATATCGCGTTTTAAGAAGCATTAGAAATCTATTGCTACGATACGTAGACATCTGCAATCGCTATTTCTTTGCAAGGAAGTGT
Source organism: Xylocopa sonorina (assembly GCF_050948175.1). Classification (NCBI taxonomy): domain Eukaryota; kingdom Metazoa; phylum Arthropoda; class Insecta; order Hymenoptera; family Apidae; genus Xylocopa; species Xylocopa sonorina. The sequence continues at coordinate 53,292 of NW_027490248.1, forward strand.
CGCATTTACATTCATTTGAAGTGTAGACGAGGAATACATAACACTTCGCAAATTATATTATATCTTACCATGAAACATAGAAATGAGATGCGATATCGCGTTCTAAGAAGCATTAGAACACTATTGCTTCGATACGTACACATCTGCAAACGCTATTTCCTTGCAAGGAAGTGTCGCATTTGCATTCATTTGAAGTGTAGACGAGGAATACATATCACTTCGCAAATCATATTATACCTTACCATGAAACATAGAAATGGAATGCGATATCGCGTTTTAAGAATCATAAGATCTCTATTGCTACGATACGTAGACATCTGCAAACGCTATTTTCTTGCAAGGAAGTGTCGCATTTACATTCATTTGAAGTGTTGACGAGGAATACATAACACTTCGCAAATCATATTATATCTTACCATGAAACATAGAAATGAGATGGAATATCGCGTTTTAAGAATCATAAGAACTCTATTGCTACGATACTTAGACATCTGCAAACGCTATTTCCTAGCATGGAAGTGTCGCATTTATATTCCATTGAAGTGAATACGAGGTATGCATGACACCTCGCAATGGATATTATATCTTATCATGAAACATAGAAATGATATGCGACATCTTGTTTTAAGAAGTATTAGAACTCCATTCTTACGATACGTGGTCATCTGGAAACGCTATTTCCTAGCAAGAAAGTGTCGCATTTACATTCTTTTGAAGTGTAGACGAGGAATACATAACACTTCGCAAATCATATTATATCTTACCATGAAACATAGAAATGAGATGCGATATCGCGTTCTAAGAAGCATTAGAACACTATTGCTACGATACGTAGACATCTGCAAACGCTATTTCCTAGCGAGTGAGTGTCGCATTCACATTCATTTGTAGTGTAGACGAGGAATACATGTCACTTCGCAAATCATATTATATCTTACCATGAAACATAGAAATGAGATGCAATATCGCGTTCTAAGAATCATAAGAACTCTATTGCTACGATACGTAGACATCTGCAAACGCTATTTCCTAGCGAGGAAGTGTCGCTTTCACATTCATTTGAAGTGTAGACGAGGAATACATAACACTTCGCAAATCATATTATATCTTACCATGAAACATAGAATTGAGATCGATACCGCGTTTTAAGAATCATAAGAACTCCATTGCTACGATACGTAGACACCTGCAAACGCTATTTCCTTGCAAGGAAGTGTCGCATTTACATTCATTTGAAACGTAGACGAGGAATACAAAACACTTCGCAAATCATATTATATCTTACCATGAAACATAGAAATGAGATGCGATATCGGGTTTTAAAAAGCATTAGAAATCTATTGCTACGATACGTAGACATCTGCAAACGCTATTTCCTAGCGAGGAAGTGTCGCATTCACATTCATTTGAACTGTAGAACAGGAATACATGACACTTCGCAAATCATATTATATCTTACCATGAAACATAGAAATGAGATGCGATATCGCGTTTTAAGAAGCATTAGAAAGCTATTGCTACGATACGTAGACATCTGAAAACGCTATTTCCTAGCGAGGAAGTATCTCATTCGCATTCATTTGAGGTGTAGACGAGGAATACATAACACTTCGCAAATCATGTTATATCTTACCATGAAACATAGAAATGAGATGCAATATCGCGTTTTAAGAAGAATTAGAACACTATAGCTACGATAGGTAGACATTTGCAAACGCTACTTCCTTGCAAGGAAGTGTCGCATTTACATTCATTTGAAGTGTAGAGGAGGAATACATAACACTTCGCGAATCATATTACATCTTACCATGGAACATAGAAATGAGATGCGATATCGCGCTTTAAGTAGCATTAGAAATCTATTGCTACGATACGTAGACATCTGCAAACGCTATTTCCTAGCGAGGAAGTGTCGCATTCACATTCATTTGAAGTGTAGGAGAGGAATACATGACACTTCGCAAATCATATTATATCTTACCATGAAACACAGAAATGAGATGCGATATCGCGTTTTAAGAAGCATTAGAAATCTATTGCTACGATACGTAGACATCTGCAATCGCTATTTCTTTGCAAGGAAGTGTCGCATTTACATTCATTTGAAGTGTAGACGAGGAATACATAACACCTCGCAAATTATATTATATCTTACCATGAAACATAGAAATGAGATGCGATATCGCGTTTTAAGAAGCATTAGAAATCTATTGCTACGATACGTAGACATCTGCAAAAGCTATTTCCTTGCAAGGAAGGGTCGCATTTACATTCATTTGAAACGTAGACGAGGAATACATAACACTTCGCAAATCATATTATATCTTACCATGAAACATAGAAATGAGATGCTATATCGCGTTTTAAAAAGCATTAGAAATCTATTGCTACGATAAGCAGACATCTGCAAACGCTATTTCCTAGCGAGGAAGTGTCGCATTCACATTCATTTGAATTGTAGAAGAGGAATACATGACACTTCGCAAATCATATTATATCTTACCATGAAATATAGAAATGAAATGCGATATCGCGTTTTAAGAATCATAAAAACACTATTCCTACGATACGTAGACATCTGCAAACGCCATGTCCTTGCAAGGAAGTGTCGCATTTACTTTCATTTGAAGTGTAGACGAGGAATACATAACACTTCGCAAATCATATTATATCTTACCATGAACCATAGGAATGAGTTGCGATATCGCGTTTTAAGAATCATAAGAACTCTATTGCTACGAGACGTAGACATCAGCAATCGCTATTTCTTTGCGAGGAAGCGTTTCATTTACATTCATTTGAAGTGTAGACGAGGAATACATAACACTTCGCAAATCATATTATATCTTACCATGAAACACAGAAATGAGATGCGATATCGCGTTTTAAGAAGCATTAGAACCCTATTGCTACGATAGGTAGATATCTGCAAACGCTATTTCCTTGCAAGGAAGTGTCGCATTTACATTCATTTGAAGTGTAGACGAGGAATACATAACACTTCGCAAATTATATTATATCTTACCATGAAACATAGAAATGAGATGCGATATCGCGTTTTAAGAAGAATTAGAAATCTATTGCTACGATACGTAGACATCTGCAAAAGCTATTTCCTTGCAAGGAAGGGTCGCATTTATAATCATTTGAAGTGTAGACGAGGAATACATAACACTTTGCGAATCATATTACATCTTACCATGAAACATACAAATGAGATGCGATATCGCGCTTTAAGTAGCATTAGAAATCTATTGCTACGATACGTAGACATCTGCAATCGCTATTTCCTTGCAAGGAAGTGTCGCATTTACTTTCATCTGAATCGTAGACGAGGAATACATAACACTTCGCAAATCATATTATATCTTACCATAAAACATAGAAATGAGATGCGATATGGCGTTTTAAGAATCATAAGAACACCATTGCTACGATACGTAGACATCTGCAAACGCTATTTCCTAGCGAGGAAGTGTCGCTTTCACATTCATTTGAAGTGTAGACGAGGAATACATAACACTTCGCGAATCATATTACATCTTACCATGGAACATAGAAATGAGATGCGATACCGCGCTTTAAGTAGCATTAGAAATCTATTGCTACGATACGTAGACATCTGCAAACGCTATTTCCTAGCGAGGAAGTGTCGCATTCACATTCATTTGAAGTGTAGGAGAGGAATACATGACACTTCGCAAATCATATTATATCTTACCATGAAACATAGAAATGAGATGCGATATCGCGTTTTAAGAAGCATTAGAAATCTATTGCTACGATACGTAGACATCTGCAATCGCTATTTCTTTGCAAGGAAGTGTCGCATTTACATTCATTTGAAGTGTAGACGAGGAATACATAACACTTCGCAAATTATATTATATCTTACCATGAAACATAGAAATGAGATGCGATATCGCGTTTTAAGAAGCATTAGAAATCTATTGCTACGATACGCAGACATCTGCAAACGCTATTTCCTAGCGAGGAAGTGTCGCATTCACATTCATTTGAATTGTAGAAGAGGAATACATGACACTTCGCAAATCATATTATATCTTACCATGAAATATAGAAATGAAATGCGATATCGCGTTTTAAGAATCATAAAAACTCTATTCCTACGATACGTAGACATCTGCAAACGCTATGTCCTTGCAAGGAAGTGTCGCATTTACTTTCATTTGAAGTGTAGACGAGGAATACATAACACTTCGCAAATCATATTATATCTTACCATGAACCATAGAAATGAGTTGCGATATCGCGTTTTAAGAATAATAAGAACTCTATTGCTACGAGACGTAGACATCTGCAATCGCTATTTCTTTGCGAGGAAGCGTTTCATTTACATTCATTTGAAGTGTAGACGAGGAATACATAACACTTCGCAAATCATATTATATCTTACCATGAAACACAGAAATGAGATGCGATATCGCGTTTTAAGAAGCATTAGAACCCTATTGCTACGATAGGTAGATATCTGCAAACGCTATTTCCTTGCAAGGAAGTGTCGCATTTACATTCATTTGAAGTGTAGACGAGGAATACATAACACTTCGCAAATTATATTATATCTTACCATGAAACATAGAAATGAGATGCGATATCGCGTTTTAAGAAGAATTAGAAATCTATTGCTACGATACGTAGACATCTGCAAAAGCTATTTCCTTGCAAGGAAGGGTCGCATTTATAATCATTTGAAGTGTAGACGAGGAATACATAACACTTTGCGAATCATATTACATCTTACCATGAAACATAGAAATGAGATGCGATATCGCGCTTTAAGTAGCATTAGAAATCTATTGCTACGATACGTAGACATCTGCAATCGCTATTTCCTTGCAAGGAAGTGTCGCATTTACTTTCATCTGAATCGTAGACGAGGAATACATAACACTTCGCAAATCATATTATATCTTACCATAAAACATAGAAATGAGATGCGATATGGCGTTTTAAGAATCATAAGAACACCATTGCTACGATACGTAGACATCTGCAAACGCTATTTCCTAGCGAGGAAGTGTCGCTTTCACATTCATTTGAAGTGTAGACGAGGAATACATAACACTTCGCGAATCATATTACATCTTACCATGGAACATAGAAATGAGATGCGATACCGCGCTTTAAGTAGCATTAGAAATCTATTGCTACGATACGTAGACATCTGCAAACGCTATTTCCTAGCGAGGAAGTGTCGCATTCACATTCATTTGAAGTGTAGGAGAGGAATACATGACACTTCGCAAATCATATTATATCTTACCATGAAACATAGAAATGAGATGCGATATCGCGTTTTAAGAAGCATTAGAAATCTATTGCTACGATACGTAGACATCTGCAATCGCTATTTCTTTGCAAGGAAGTGTCGCATTTACATTCATTTGAAGTGTAGACGAGGAATACATAACACTTCGCAAATTATATTATATCTTACCATGAAACATAGAAATGAGATGCGATATCGCGTTTTAAGAAGCATTAGAAATCTATTGCTACGATACGTAGACATCTGCAAAAGCTATTTCCTTGCAAGGAAGGGTCGCATTTATAATCATTTGAAGTGTAGACGAGGAATACATAACACTTCGCAAATCATATTATATCTTACCATGAAACATAAAATTGAGATCGATATCGCGTTTTAAGAATCATAAGAACTCCATTGCCACGATACGTAGGCACCTGCAAACACTATTTCCTTGCAAGGAAGTGTCGCATTTACATTCATTTGAAACGTAGACGAGGAATACATAACACTTCGCAAATCATATTATATCTTACCATGAAACATAGAAATGAGATGCTATATCGCGTTTTAAAAAGCATTAGAAATCTATTGCTACGATACGCAGACATCTGCAAACGCTATTTCCTAGCGAGGAAGTGTCGCATTCACATTCATTTGAATTGTAGAAGAGGAATACATGACACTTCGCAAATCATATTATATCTTACCATGAAATATAGAAATGAAATGCGATATCGCGTTTTAAGAATCATAAAAACTCTATTCCTACGATACGTAGACATCTGCAAACGCTATGTCCTTGCAAGGAAGTGTCGCATTTACTTTCATTTGAAGTGTAGACGAGGAATACATAACACTTCGCAAATCATATTATATCTTACCATGAACCATAGAAATGAGTTGCGATATCGCGTTTTAAGAATAATAAGAACTCTATTGCTACGAGACGTAGACATCTGCAATCGCTATTTCTTTGCGAGGAAGCGTTTCATTTACATTCATTTGAAGTGTAGACGAGGAATACATAACACTTCGCAAATCATATTATATCTTACCATGAAACACAGAAATGAGATGCGATATCGCGTTTTAAGAAGCATTAGAACCCTATTGCTACGATAGGTAGATATCTGCAAACGCTATTTCCTTGCAAGGAAGTGTCGCATTTACATTCATTTGAAGTGTAGACGAGGAATACATAACACTTCGCAAATTATATTATATCTTACCATGAAACATAGAAATGAGATGCGATATCGCGTTTTAAGAAGAATTAGAAATCTATTGCTACGATACGTAGACATCTGCAAAAGCTATTTCCTTGCAAGGAAGGGTCGCATTTATAATCATTTGAAGTGTAGACGAGGAATACATAACACTTTGCGAATCATATTACATCTTACCATGAAACATAGAAATGAGATGCGATATCGCGCTTTAAGTAGCATTAGAAATCTATTGCTACGATACGTAGACATCTGCAATCGCCATTTCCTTGCAAGGAAGTGTCGCATTTACTTTCATCTGAATCGTAGACGAGGAATACATAACACTTCGCAAATCATATTATATCTTACCATAAAACATAGAAATGAGATGCGATATGGCGTTTTAAGAATCATAAGAACACCATTGCTACGATACGTAGACATCTGCAAACGCTATTTCCTAGCGAGGAAGTGTCGCTTTCACATTCATTTGAAGTGTAGACGAGGAATACATAACACTTCGCGAATCATATTACATCTTACCATGGAACATAGAAATGAGATGCGATATCGCGCTTTAAGTAGCATTAGAAATCTATTGCTACGATACGTAGACATCTGCAAACGCTATTTCCTAGCGAGGAAGTGTCGCATTCACATTCATTTGAAGTGTAGGAGAGGAATACATGACACTTCGCAAATCATATTATATCTTACCATGAAACATAGAAATGAGATGCGATATCGCGTTTTAAGAAGCATAAGAACTCTATTGCTACGAGACGTAGACATCTGCAATCGCTATTTCTTTGCGAGGAAGCGTTTCATTTACATTCATTTGAAGTGTAGACGAGGAATACATAACACTTCGCAAATCATATTATATCTTACCATGAAACACAGAAATGAGATGCGATATCGCGTTTTAAGAAGCATTAGAACCCTATTGCTACGATAGGTAGATATCTGCAAACGCTATTTCCTTGCAAGGAAGTGTCGCATTTACATTCATTTGAAGTGTAGACGAGGAATACATAACACTTCGCAAATTATATTATATCTTACCATGAAACATAGAAATGAGATGCGATATCGCGTTTTAAGAAGAATTAGAAATCTATTGCTACGATACGTAGACATCTGCAAAAGCTATTTCCTTGCAAGGAAGGGTCGCATTTATAATCATTTGAAGTGTAGACGAGGAATACATAACACTTTGCGAATCATATTACATCTTACCATGAAACATAGAAATGAGATGCGATATCGCGCTTTAAGTAGCATTAGAAATCTATTGCTACGATACGTAGACATCTGCAATCGCTATTTCCTTGCAAGGAAGTGTCGCATTTACTTTCATCTGAATCGTAGACGAGGAATACATAACACTTCGCAAATCATATTATATCTTACCATAAAACATAGAAATGAGATGCGATATGGCGTTTTAAGAATCATAAGAACACCATTGCTACGATACGTAGACATCTGCAAACGCTATTTCCTAGCGAGGAAGTGTCGCTTTCACATTCATTTGAAGTGTAGACGAGGAATACATAACACTTCCCAAATCATATTATATCTTACCATGAAACATAGAAATGGGATGCGATATCGCGTTTTAAGAAGCATTAGAAATCTATTGCTACGACACGTAGACATCTGCAAACGCTATTTCCTAGCGAGGAAGTGTGGCATTTACATTCATTTGAAGTGTAAGCGCGGAATACATAACACTTCGCAAATCATATTATATCTTACCATGAAACGTAGAAATGAAATGCGATATCGCGTTTTAAGAATCATAAAAACTCTATTGCTACGATACGTAGACATCTGCAAACGTTATTTCTTTGCAAGGAAGTGTCGCATTTACATTCATTTGAAGTGTAGACGAGGAATAGATAACACTTCGCAAATCATATTATATCTTACCATGAAACATAGAAATGAGATGCGATATCGCGTTTTAAGAAGCAATACAACCCTATTGCTACGATAGGTAGACATCTGCATACGCTATTTCCTTGCAAGGAAGTGTCGCATTTACATTCATTTGATGTGTAGACGAGGAATACATAACACTTCGCAAATCATATTATATCTTACTATGAAACGTAGATATGAGATGCGATATCGCGTTTTAAGAAGCATTAGAAATCTGTTGCTACGATACGTAGACATCTGGAAACGCTATTTCCTTGCAAGGAAGTGTCGCATTTACATTCATTTGAAGTGTAGACGAGGAATACATAACACTTCGTAAATCATATTATATCTTACCATGAAACATAGAATTGAGATCGATACCGCGTTTTAAGAATCATAAGAACTCCATTGCCACGATACGTAGACACCTGCAAACGCTATTTCCTTGCAAGGAAGTGTCGCATTTACATTCATTTGAAACGTAGTCGAGGAATACATAACACTTCGCAAATCATATTATATGTTACCATGAAACATTAAAATGAGATGCGATATCGCGTTTTAAGAAGCATTAGAAATCTATTGCTACGATACGTAGACATCTGCAAACGCTATTTCCTAGCGAGGAAGTGTGGCATTCACATTCATTTGAAGTGTAAACGCGGAATACATAACACTTCGCAAATCATATTATATCTTACCATGAAACATAGAAATGAAATGCGATATCGCGTTTTGAGAATCATAAAAACTCTATTGCTACGATACGTAGACATTTGCAAACGCTATTTCTTTGCAAGGAAGTGTCGCATTTACATTCATTTGAATCGTAGACGAGGAATACATAACACTTCGCAAATCATATTATATCTTACCACGAAACATAGAAATGAGATGCGATATCGCGTTTTAAGAATCATAAGAACTCTATTGCTACGATACGTAGACATCTGCAAACGCTATTTCCTAGCGAGGAAGTGTCGCATTCACAATCATTTGAAGTGTAGACGAGGAATACATAACACTTCGCAAATCATATTATATCTTACCATGAAACATAGAAATGAGATGAGATATCGCGTTTTAAGAAGCATTAGAAATCTATTGCTACGATACGTAGACATCTGGAAACGCTATTTCCTTGCAAGGAAGTGTCGCATTTACATTCATTTGAAGTGTAGACGAGGAATACATAACACTTCGCAAATCATATTATATCTTACCATGAAAGATAGAAATGAGATGCGATATCGCGCTTTTAGAAGCCTTAGAAATCTATTGCTACGATACGTAGACATCTGCAAACGCTATTTCCTAGCGAGGAAGTGTCGCATTCACATTCATTTGATGTGTAGACGAGGAATACATGACACTTCGCAAATCATATTATATCTTACCATGAAACATAGATATGAGATGCAATATCCCGTTTTAAGATGCAATTGAACCCCATTGCTTCGATACGTAGACATCTGCAAACGCTATTTCCTTGCAAAGAAGTGTCGCATTTACATTCATTTGAAGTGTAGACGAGGAATGCATAACACTTCGCAAATCATATTATATCTTACCATGAACCATAGAAATGAGTTGCGATATCGCGTTTTAAGAATCATAAGAACTCTATTGATACGATACGTAGACATCTGCAAACGCTATTTCCTAGCGAGGAAGTGTCGCATTCACAATCATTTGAAGTGTAGACGAGGAATACATAACACTTCGCAAATCATATTATATCTTACCATGAAACATAGAAATGAGATGCGATATCGCGTTTTAAGAAGCATTAGAACACTATTGCTACGATAGGTAGACATCTGCGAACGCTATTCCCTTGCAAGGAAGTGTCGCATTTACATTCATTTGAATCGTAGACGAGGAATACATAACACTTCGCAAATCATATTATATCTTACCACGAAACATAGAAATGAGATGCGATATCGCGTTTTAAGAAGCATTAGAAATCTATTGCTACGATACGTAGACATCTGCAAACGCTATTTCCTAGCGAGGAAGTGTGGCATTTACATTCATTTGAAGTGTAAACGCGGAATACATAACACTTCGCAAATCATATTATATCTTACCATGAAACATAGAAATGAAATGCGATATCGCGTTTTAAGAATCATAAAAACTCTATTGCTACGATACGTAGACCTCTGCAAACGTTATTTCTTTGCAAGGAAGTGTCGCATTTACATTCATTTGATGTGTAGACGAGGAATACATAACACTTCGCAAATCATATTATATCTTACCATGAAACATAGAAATGAGATGCGATATCGCGTTTTAAGAAGCATTAGAACCCAATTGCTACGATAGGTAGACATCTGCATACGCTATTTCCTTGCAAGGAATTGTCGCACTTACATTCATTTGAAGTGTAGACGAGGAATACATAACACTTCGCAAATCATATTATATCTTACCATGAAACGTAGATATGAGATGCGATATCGCGTTTTAAGAAGCATTAGAAATCTGTTGCTACGATACGTAGACATCTGGAAACGCTATTTCCTTGCAAGGAAGTGTCGCATTTACATTCATTTGAAGTGTAGACGAGGAATACATAACACTTCGCAAATCATATTATATCTTACCATGAAACATAGAATTGAGATCGATACCGCGTTTTAAGAATCATAAGAACTCCATTGTCACGATACGTAGACACCTGCAAACGCTATTTCCTTGCAAGGAAGTGTCGCATTTACATTCATTTGAAATGTAGACGAGGAATACATAACACTTCGCAAATCATATTATATGTTACCATGAAACACAGAAATGAGATGCGATATCGCGTTTTAAGAAGCATTAGAAATCTATTGCTACGATACGTAGACATCTGCAAACGCTATTTCCTAGCGAGGAAGTGTGGCATTCCCATTCACTTGAAGTATAAACGCGGAATACATAACACTTCGCAAATCATATTATATCTTACCATGAAACATAGAAATGAAATGCGATATCGCGTTTTGAGTATCATAAAAACTCTATTGCTACGATACGTAGACATCTGCAAACGCTATTTCTTTGCAAGGAAGTGTCGCATTTACATTCATTTGAATCGTAGACGAGGAATACATAACACTTCGCAAATCATATTATATCTTACCACGTAACATAGAAATGAGATGCGATATCGCGTTTTAAGAATCATAAGAACTCTATAGCTACGATACGTAGACATCTGCAAACGCTATTTCCTAGCGAGGAAGTGTCGCATTCACAATCATTTGAAGTGTAGACGAGGAATACATAACACTTCGCAAATCATATTATATCTTACCATGAAACATAGAAATGAGATGCGATATCGCGTTTTAAGTAGCATTAGAACCCTATTGCTACGATAGGTAGATATCTGGAAACGCTATTTCCTTGCAAGGAAGTGTCGCATTTACATTCATTTGAAGTGTAGACGAGGAATACATAACACTTCGCAAATCATATTATATCTTACAATGAAACATAGAATTGAGATCGATACCGCGTTTTAAGAATCATAAGAACTCCATTGCTACGATACGTAGACATCTGCAAACGCTATTTCTTTGCAAGGTAGTGTCGCATTTACATTCATTTGAAGTGTAGACGAGGAATACATAACACTTCGCAAATCATATTATATCTTACCATGAAACATAGAAATGAGATGCGATACCGCGTCTTAAGAAGCATTAGAACCCTATTGCTACGATAGGTAGACATCTGCATACGCTATTTCCTTGCAAGGAAGTGTCGCATTTACATTCATTTGAAGTGTAGACTAGGAATACATAACACTTCGCAAATCATATTATATCTTACCATGAAACGTAGATATGAGATGCGATATCGCGTTTTAAGAAGCATTAGAAATCTGTTGCTACGATACGTAGACATCTGGAAACGCTATTTCCTTGCAAGGAAGTGTCGCATTTACATTCATTTGAAGCGTAGACGGGGAATACATAACACTTCGCAAATCATATTATATCTTACCATGAAACATAGAAATGAGATGCGATAACGCGTTTTAAGAAGCATTAGAACCCTATTGCTACGATAGGTAGATATCTGCAAACGCTATTTCCTTGCAAGGAAGTGTCGCATTTACATTCATTTGAAGTGTAGACGAGGAATACATAACACTTCGCAAATCATATTATACCTTACCATGAAACATAGAATTGAGATCGATACCGCGTTTTAAGAATCATAAGAACTCCATTGCTACGATACGTAGACATCTGCAAACGCTATTTCCTTGCAAGGAAGTGTGGCATTTACTTTCATTTGAAGTGTAGACGAGGAATACATAGCACTTCGCAAATCATATTATATCTTACCATGAACTATAGAAATGAGTTGCGATATCGCGTTTTAAGAATCATAAGGACTCGATTGCTACGAGACGTAGACATCTGCAATCGCAATTTCTTTGCAAGGAAGCGTTTCATTTACATTCATTTGAAGTGTAGACGAGGAATACATAACACTTCGCAAATCATATTATATCTTACCATGAAACATAGAAATGAGATGCGATATCGCGTTTTATGAAGCATTAGAACCCTATTGCTACGATAGGTAGATATCTGGAAACGCTATTTCTTTGCAAGGTAGTGTCGCATTTACATTCACTTGAATCGTAGACGAGGAATACATAAAACTTCGCAAATTACATTATATCCTACCATGAAACATAGAAATGAGATGCTATATCGCGTTTTAAGAAGCATTAGAAATCTATTGCTACGATACGTAGACATCTGCATACGCTATTTCCTTGCAAGGAAGTGTCGCATTTACATTCATTTGAAGTGTAGACGAGGAATACATAACACTTCGCAAATCATATTATATCTTACCATGAAACATAGAAATGAGATGCGATATCGCGTTTTAAGAAGCATTAGAACCCTATTGCTACGATAGGTAGACATCTGCATACGCTATTTTCTTGCAAGGAAGTGTCGCATTTACATTCATTTGAAGTGTAGACGAGGAATACATAGCACTTCGCAAATCATATTATATCTTACCATGAAACGTAGATATGAGATGCGATATCGCGTTTTAAGAAGCATTAGAAATCTGTTGCTACGATACGTAGACATCTGGAAACGCTATTTCCTTGCAAGGAAGTGTCGCATTTACATTCATTTGAAGCGTAGACGAGGAATACATAACACTTCGCAAATCATATTATATCTTACCATGAAACATAGAAATGAGATGCGATACCGCGTTTTAAGAAGCATTAGAACCCTATTGCTACGATAGGTAGATATCTGCAAACGCTATTTCCTTGCAAGGAAGTGTCGCATTTACATTCATTTGAAGTGTAGACGAGGAATACATAACACTTCGCAAATCATATTATATCTTACCATGAAACATAGAAATGAGATGCGATATCGCGTTTTAAGAAGCATTAGAAATCTGTTGCTACGATACGTAGACATCTGGAAACGCTATTTCCTTGCAAGCAAGTGTCGCATTTACATTCATTTGAAGCGTAGACGGGGAATACATAACACTTCGCAAATCATATTATATCTTACCATGAAACATAGAAATGAGATGCGATATCGCGTTTTAAGAAGCATTAGAACCCTGTTGCTACGATAGGTAGACATCTGCAAACGCTATTTCCTTGCAAGGAAGGGTCGCATTTACATTCATTTGAAGTGTAGACGAGGAATACATAACACTTCGCAAATCATATTATATCTTACCATGAAACATAGAAATGAGATGCGATATCGCGTTTTAAGAAGCATTAGAAATCTGTTGCTACGATACGTAGACATCTGGAAACGCTATTTCCTTGCAAGGAAGTGTCGCATTTACATTCATTTGAAGTGTAGACGAGGAATACATAACACTTCGCAAATCATATTATATCTTACCATGAAACATAGAATTGAGATCGATACCGCGTTTTAAGAATCATAAGAACTCCATTGCTACGATACGTAGACATCTGCAAACGCTATTTCCTTGCAAGGAAGTGTCGCATTTACATTCATTTGAAGTGTAGACGAGGAATATATAACACTTCGCAAATCATATTATATCTTACCATGAACTATAGAAATGAGTTGCGATATCGCGTTTTAAGAATCATAAGTACTCTATTGCTACGAGACGTAGACATCTGCAATCGCAATTTCTTTGCAAGGAAGCGTTTCATTTACATTCATTTGAAGTGTAGACGAGGAATACATAACACTTCGCAAATCATATTATATCTTACCATGAAACATAGAAATGAGATGCGATATCGCGTTTTCAGAAGCATTAGAACCCTATTGCTACGATAGGTAGATATCTGGAAACACTATTTCCTTGCAAGGAAGTGTCGCATTTACATTCATTTGAAGTGTAGACGAGGAATACATAAAACTTCGCAAATCATATTATATCTTACCATGAAACGTAGATATGAGATGCGATATCGCGTTTTAAGAAGCATTAGAAATCTGTTGCTACGATACGTAGACATCTGGAAACGCTATTTCCTTGCAAGGAAGTGTCGCATTTACATTCATTTGAAGCGTAAACGAGGAATACATAACACTTCGCAAATCATATTATATCTTACCATGAAACATAGAAATGAGATGCGATATCGCGTTTTAAGAAGCATTAGAACCCTATTGCTACGATAGGTAGATATCTGCAAACGCTATTTCCTTGCAAGGATGTGTCGCATTTACATTCATTTGAAGTGTAGACGAGGAATACATAACACTTCGCAAATCATATTATATCTTACCATGAAACATAGAAATGTGATGCGATATCGCCTTTTAATAAGCATTAGAAATCTGTTGCTACGATACGTAGACATCTGGAAGCGCTATTTCCTTGCAAGGAAGTGTCGCATTTACATTCATTTGAAGTGTAGACGAGGAATACATAACACTTCGCAAATCATATTATATCTTACCATGAAACATAGAAATGAGATGCGATATCGCGTTTTAAGAAGCATTAGAAATCTGTTGCTACGATGCGTAGACATCTGGAAACGCTATTTCCTTGCAAGGAAGTGTCGCATTTACATTCATTTGAAGTGTAGGCGAGGAATACATAACACTTCGCAAATCATATTATATCTTACCATGAAACATAGAATTGAGATCGATACCGCGTTTTAAGAATCATAAGAACTCCATTGCTACGATACGTAGACATCTGCAAACGCTATTTCCTTGCAAGGAAGTGTCGCATTTACATTCATTTGAAGTGTAGACGAGGAATATATAACACTTCGCAAATCATATTATATCTTACCATGAACTATAGAAATGAGTTGCGATATCGCGTTTTAAGAATCATAAGAACTCTATTGCTACGAGACGTAGACATCTGCAATCGCAATTTCTTTGCAAGGAAGCGTTTCATTTACATTCATTTGAAGTGTAGACGAGGAATACATAACACTTCGCAAATCATATTATATCTTACCATGAAACATAGAAATGAGATGCGATATCGCGTTTTAAGAAGCATTAGAACCCTATTGCTACGATAGGTAGATATCTGGAAACACTATTTCCTTGCAAGGAAGTGTCGCATTTACATTCATTTGAAGTGTAGACGAGGAATACATAAAACTTCGCAAATCATATTATATCTTACCATGAAACGTAGATATGAGATGCGATATCGCGTTTTAAGAAGCATTAGAAATCTGTTGCTACGATACGTAGACATCTGGAAACGCTATTTCCTTGCAAGGAAGTGTCGCATTTACATTCATTTGAAGCGTAAACGAGGAATACATAACACTTCGCAAATCATATTATATCTTACCATGAAACATAGAAATGAGATGCGATATCGCGTTTTAAGAAGCATTAGAACCCTATTGCTACGATAGGTAGACATCTGCATACGCTATTTTCTTGCAAGGAAGTGTCGCATTTACATTCATTTGAAGTGTAGACGAGGAATACATAGCACTTCGCAAATCATATTATATCTTACCATGAAACGTAGATATGAGATGCGATATCGCGTTTTAAGAAGCATTAGAAATCTGTTGCTACGATACGTAGACATCTGGAAACGCTATTTCCTTGCAAGGAAGTGTCGCATTTACATTCATTTGAAGCGTAGACGAGGAATACATAACACTTCGCAAATCATATTATATCTTACCATGAAACATAGAAATGAGATGCGATACCGCGTTTTAAGAAGCATTAGAACCCTATTGCTACGATAGGTAGATATCTGCAAACGCTATTTCCTTGCAAGGAAGTGTCGCATTTACATTCATTTGAAGTGTAGACGAGGAATACATAACACTTCGCAAATCATATTATATCTTACCATGAAACATAGAAATGAGATGCGATATCGCGTTTTAAGAAGCATTAGAAATCTGTTGCTACGATACGTAGACATCTGGAAACGCTATTTCCTTGCAAGCAAGTGTCGCATTTACATTCATTTGAAGCGTAGACGGGGAATACATAACACTTCGCAAATCATATTATATCTTACCATGAAACATAGAAATGAGATGCGATATCGCGTTTTAAGAAGCATTAGAACCCTGTTGCTACGATAGGTAGACATCTGCAAACGCTATTTCCTTGCAAGGAAGGGTCGCATTTACATTCATTTGAAGTGTAGACGAGGAATACATAACACTTCGCAAATCATATTATATCTTACCATGAAACATAGAAATGAGATGCGATATCGCGTTTTAAGAAGCATTAGAAATCTGTTGCTACGATACGTAGACATCTGGAAACGCTATTTCCTTGCAAGGAAGTGTCGCATTTACATTCATTTGAAGTGTAGACGAGGAATACATAACACTTCGCAAATCATATTATATCTTACCATGAAACATAGAATTGAGATCGATACCGCGTTTTAAGAATCATAAGAACTCCATTGCTACGATACGTAGACATCTGCAAACGCTATTTCCTTGCAAGGAAGTGTCGCATTTACATTCATTTGAAGTGTAGACGAGGAATATATAACACTTCGCAAATCATATTATATCTTACCATGAACTATAGAAATGAGTTGCGATATCGCGTTTTAAGAATCATAAGTACTCTATTGCTACGAGACGTAGACATCTGCAATCGCAATTTCTTTGCAAGGAAGCGTTTCATTTACATTCATTTGAAGTGTAGACGAGGAATACATAACACTTCGCAAATCATATTATATCTTACCATGAAACATAGAAATGAGATGCGATATCGCGTTTTCAGAAGCATTAGAACCCTATTGCTACGATAGGTAGATATCTGGAAACACTATTTCCTTGCAAGGAAGTGTCGCATTTACATTCATTTGAAGTGTAGACGAGGAATACATAAAACTTCGCAAATCATATTATATCTTACCATGAAACGTAGATATGAGATGCGATATCGCGTTTTAAGAAGCATTAGAAATCTGTTGCTACGATACGTAGACATCTGGAAACGCTATTTCCTTGCAAGGAAGTGTCGCATTTACATTCATTTGAAGCGTAAACGAGGAATACATAACACTTCGCAAATCATATTATATCTTACCATGAAACATAGAAATGAGATGCGATATCGCGTTTTAAGAAGCATTAGAACCCTATTGCTACGATAGGTAGATATCTGCAAACGCTATTTCCTTGCAAGGATGTGTCGCATTTACATTCATTTGAAGTGTAGACGAGGAATACATAACACTTCGCAAATCATATTATATCTTACCATGAAACATAGAAATGTGATGCGATATCGCCTTTTAATAAGCATTAGAAATCTGTTGCTACGATACGTAGACATCTGGAAGCGCTATTTCCTTGCAAGGAAGTGTCGCATTTACATTCATTTGAAGTGTAGACGAGGAATACATAACACTTCGCAAATCATATTATATCTTACCATGAAACATAGAAATGAGATGCGATATCGCGTTTTAAGAAGCATTAGAAATCTGTTGCTACGATGCGTAGACATCTGGAAACGCTATTTCCTTGCAAGGAAGTGTCGCATTTACATTCATTTGAAGTGTAGGCGAGGAATACATAACACTTCGCAAATCATATTATATCTTACCATGAAACATAGAATTGAGATCGATACCGCGTTTTAAGAATCATAAGAACTCCATTGCTACGATACGTAGACATCTGCAAACGCTATTTCCTTGCAAGGAAGTGTCGCATTTACATTCATTTGAAGTGTAGACGAGGAATATATAACACTTCGCAAATCATATTATATCTTACCATGAACTATAGAAATGAGTTGCGATATCGCGTTTTAAGAATCATAAGAACTCTATTGCTACGAGACGTAGACATCTGCAATCGCAATTTCTTTGCAAGGAAGCGTTTCATTTACATTCATTTGAAGTGTAGACGAGGAATACATAACACTTCGCAAATCATATTATATCTTACCATGAAACATAGAAATGAGATGCGATATCGCGTTTTAAGAAGCATTAGAACCCTATTGCTACGATAGGTAGATATCTGGAAACACTATTTCCTTGCAAGGAAGTGTCGCATTTACATTCATTTGAAGTGTAGACGAGGAATACATAAAACTTCGCAAATCATATTATATCTTACCATGAAACGTAGATATGAGATGCGATATCGCGTTTTAAGAAGCATTAGAAATCTGTTGCTACGATACGTAGACATCTGGAAACGCTATTTCCTTGCAAGGAAGTGTCGCATTTACATTCATTTGAAGCGTAAACGAGGAATACATAACACTTCGCAAATCATATTATATCTTACCATGAAACATAGAAATGAGATGCGATATCGCGTTTTAAGAAGCATTAGAACCCTATTGCTACGATAGGTAGATATCTGCAAACGCTATTTCCTTGCAAGGATGTGTCGCATTTACATTCATTTGAAGTGTAGACGAGGAATACATAACACTTCGCAAATCATATTATATCTTACCATGAAACATAGAAATGTGATGCGATATCGCCTCTTAATAAGCATTAGAAATCTGTTGCTACGATACGTAGACATCTGGAAGCGCTATTTCCTTGCAAGGAAGTGTCGCATTTACATTCATTTGAAGTGTAGACGAGGAATACATAACACTTCGCAAATCATATTATATCTTACCATGAAACATAGAAATGAGATGCGATATCGCGTTTTAAGAAGCATTAGAAATCTGTTGCTACGATACGTAGACATCTGGAAACGCTATTTCCTTGCAAGGAAGTGTCGCATTTACATTCATTTGAAGTGTAGACGAGGAATACATAACACTTCGCAAATCATATTATATCTTACCATGAAACATAGAATTGAGATCGATACCGCGTTTTAAGAATCATAAGAACTCCATTGCTACGATACGTAGACATCTGCAAACGCTATTTCCTTGCAAGGAAGTGTCGCATTTACATTCATTTGAAGTGTAGACAAGGAATATATAACACTTCGCAAATCATATTATATCTTACCATGAACTATAGAAATGTGTTGCGATATCGCGTTTTAAGAATCATAAGAACTCTATTGCTACGAGACGTAGACATCTGCAATCGCAATTTCTTTGCAAGGAAGCGTTTCATTTACATTCATTTGAAGTGTAGACGAGGAATACATAACACTTCGCAAATCATATTATATCTTACCATGAAACATAGAAATGAGATGCGATATCCCGTTTTAAGAAGCATTAGAACCCTATTTCTACGATAGGTAGATATCTGGAAACGCTATTTCCTTGCAAGGAAGTGTCGCATTTACATTCATTTGAAGTGTAGACGAGGAATACATAACACTTCGCAAATCATATTATATCTTACCATGAAACATAGAATTGAGATCGATACCGCGTTTTTAGAATCATAAGAACTCCATTGCTACGATACGTAGACATCTGCAAACGCTATTTCTTTGCAAGGAAGTGTCGCATTTACATTCATTTGAAGTGTAGACGAGGAATACATAGCACTTCGCAAATCATATTACATCTTACCATGAAACATAGAATTGAGATCGATACCGCGTTTTAAGAATCATAAGAACTCCATTGCTACGATACGTAGACATCTGCAAACGCTATTTCTTTGCAAGGAAGTGTCGCATTTACATTCATTTGAAGTGTAGACGAGAAATACATAACACATCGCAAATCATATTATATCTTACCATGAAACATAGAAATGAGATGCGATATCGCGTTTTAAGAAGCATTAGAACCCTATTGCTACGATAGGTGGACATCTGCATACGCTATTTCCTTGCAAGGAAGTGTCGCATTTACATTCATTTGAAGTGTAGACGAGGAATACATAACACTTCGCAAATCATATTATACCTTACCATGAAACGTAGATATGAGATGCGATATCGCGTTTTAAGAAGCAATAGAAATCTGTTGCTACGATACGTAGACATCTGGAAACGCTATTTCCATGCAAGGAAGTGTCGCATTTACATTCATTTGAAGCGTAAACGAGGAATACATAACACTTCGCAAATCATATTATATCTTACCATGAAACATAGAAATGAGATGCGATATCGCGTTTTAAGAAGCATTAGAAATCTGTTGCTACGATACGTAGACATCTGGAAACGCTATTTCCTTGCAAGGAAGTGTCGCATTTACATTCGTTTGAAGCGTAGACGAGGAATACATAGCACTTCGCAAATCATATTATATCTTACCATGAAACATAGAAATGAGATGCGATATCGCGTTTTAATAAGCATTAGAAATCTGTTGCTACGATACGTAGACATCTGGAAACGCTATTTCCTTGCAAGGAAGTGTCGCATTTACATTCATTTGAAGTGTAGACGAGGAATACATAACACTTCGCAAATCATATTATATCTTACCATGAAACATAGAAATGAGATGCGATATCGCGTTTTAAGAAGCATTAGAAATCTGTTGCTACGATACGTAGACATCTGGAAACGCTATTTCCTTGCAAGGAAGTGTCGCATTTACATTCATTTGAAGTGTAGACGAGGAATACATAACACTTCGCAAATCATATTATATCTTACCATGAAACATAGAATTGAGGTGCGATATCGCGTTTTAAGAAGCATTAGAACACTATTGCCACGATAGGTGGACATTTGCAAACGCTATTTCCTGGCAGGGAAGTGTCGCATTTACATTCATTTGAAGTGTAGAGGAGGAATACATAACACTTCGCACATCATATTATATCTTACCATGAAACATAGAAATGAGATGCGATATCGCGTTTTAAGAAGCATTAGAACCCTATTGCTACGATAGGTAGATATCTGCAAACGCTATTTCCTTGCAAGGATGTGTCGCATTTACATTCATTTGAAGTGTAGACGAGGAATACATAACACTTCGCAAATCATATTATATCTTACCATGAAACATAGAAATGTGATGCGATATCGCCTTTTAATAAGCATTAGAAATCTGTTGCTACGATACGTAGACATCTGGAAGCGCTATTTCCTTGCAAGGAAGTGTCGCATTTACATTCATTTGAAGTGTAGACGAGGAATACATAACACTTCGCAAATCATATTATATCTTACCATGAAACATAGAATTGAGATCGATACCGCGTTTTAAGAATCATAAGAACTCCATTGCTACGATACGTAGACATCTGCAAACGCTATTTCCTTGCAAGGAAGTGTCGCATTTACATTCATTTGAAGTGTAGACAAGGAATATATAACACTTCGCAAACCATATTATATCTTACCATGAACTATAGAAATGTGTTGCGATATCGCGCTTTAAGAATCATAAGAACTCTATTGCTACGAGACGTAGACATCTGCAATCGCAATTTCTTTGCAAGGAAGCGTTTCATTTACATTCATTTGAAGTGTAGACGAGGAATACATAACACTTCGCAAATCATATTATATCTTACCATGAAACATAGAAATGAGATGCGATATCGCGTTTTAAGAAGCATTAGAACCCTATTTCTACGATAGGTAGATATCTGGAAACGCTATTTCCTTGCAAGGAAGTGTCGCATTTACATTCATTTGAAGTGTAGACGAGGAATACATAACACTTCGCAAATCATATTATATCTTACCATGAAACATAGAAATGTGATGCGATATCGCCTTTTAATAAGCATTAGAAATCTGTTGCTACGATACGTAGACATCTGGAAGCGCTATTTCCTTGCAAGGAAGTGTCGCATTTACATTCATTTGAAGTGTAGACGAGGAATACATAACACTTCGCAAATCATATTATATCTTACCATGAAACATAGAATTGAGATCGATACCGCGTTTTAAGAATCATAAGAACTCCATTGCTACGATACGTAGACATCTGCAAACGCTATTTCCTTGCAAGGAAGTGTCGCATTTACATTCATTTGAAGTGTAGACAAGGAATATATAACACTTCGCAAACCATATTATATCTTACCATGAACTATAGAAATGTGTTGCGATATCGCGCTTTAAGAATCATAAGAACTCTATTGCTACGAGACGTAGACATCTGCAATCGCAATTTCTTTGCAAGGAAGCGTTTCATTTACATTCATTTGAAGTGTAGACGAGGAATACATAACACTTCGCAAATCATATTATATCTTACCATGAAACATAGAAATGAGATGCGATATCGCGTTTTAAGAAGCATTAGAACCCTATTTCTACGATAGGTAGATATCTGGAAACGCTATTTCCTTGCAAGGAAGTGTCGCATTTACATTCATTTGAAGTGTAGACGAGGAATACATAACACTTCGCAAATCATATTATATCTTACCATGAAACATAGAATTGAGATCGATACCGCGTTTTTAGAATCATAAGAACTCCATTGCTACGATACGTAGACATCTGCAAACGCTATTTCTTTGCAAGGAAGTGTCGCATTTACATTCATTTGAAGTGTAGACGAGAAATACATAACACTTCGCAAATCATATTATATCTTACCATGAAACATAGAAATGAGATGCGATATCGCGTTTTAAGAAGCATTAGAACCCTATTGCTACGATAGGTGGACATCTGCATACGCTATTTCCTTGCAAGGAAGTGTCGCATTTACATTCATTTGAAGTGTAGACGAGGAATACATAACACTTCGCAAATCATATTATACCTTACCATGAAACGTAGATATGAGATGCGATATCGCGTTTTAAGAAGCATTAGAAATCTGTTGCTACGATACGTAGACATCTGGAAACGCTATTTCCATGCAAGGAAGTGTCGCATTTACATTCATTTGAAGCGTAAACGAGGAATACATAACACTTCGCAAATCATATTATATCTTACCATGAAACATAGAAATGAGATGCGATATCGCGTTTTAAGAAGCATTAGAAATCTGTTGCTACGATACGTAGACATCTGGAAACGCTATTTCCTTGCAAGGAAGTGTCGCATTTACATTCGTTTGAAGCGTAGACGAGGAATACATAGCACTTCGCAAATCATATTATATCTTACCATGAAACATAGAAATGAGATGCGATATCGCGTTTTAAGAAGCATTAGAAATCTATTGCTACGAGACGTAGACATCTGCAATCGCAATTTCTTTGCAAGGAAGCCTTTCATTTACATTCATTTGAAGTGTAGACGAGGAATACATAACACTTCGCAAATCATATTATATCTTACCATGAAACATAGAATTGAGGTGCGATATCGCGTTTTAAGAAGCATTAGAACACTATTGCCACGATAGGTGGACATTTGCAAACGCTATTTCCTGGCAGGGAAGTGTCGCATTTACATTCATTTGAAGTGTAGAGGAGGAATACATAACACTTCGCACATCATATTATATCTTACCATGAAACATAGAAATGAGATGCGATATCGCGATTTAAGAAGCATTAGAACCCTATTTCTACCATAGGTAGATATCTGGAAACGCTATTTCCTTGCAAGGAAGTGTCGCATTTACATTCATTTGAAGTGTAGACGAGGAATACATAACACTTCGCAAATCATATTATATCTTACCATGAAACATAGAATTGAGATCGATACCGCGTTTTTAGAATCATAAGAACTCCATTGCTACGATACGTAGACATCTGCAAACGCTATTTCTTTGCAAGGAAGTGTCGCATTTACATTCATTTGAAGTGTAGACGAGGAATACATAGCACTTCGCAAATCATATTACATCTTACCATGAAACATAGAATTGAGATCGATACCGCGTTTTAAGAATCATAAGAACTCCATTGCTACGATACGTAGACATCTGCAAACGCTATTTCTTTGCAAGGAAGTGTCGCATTTACATTCATTTGAAGTGTAGACGAGAAATACATAACACTTCGCAAATCATATTATATCTTATCATGAAACATAGAAATGAGATGCGATATCGCGTTTTAAGAAGCATTAGAAATCTATTGCTACGAGACGTAGACATCTGCAATCGCAATTTCTTTGCAAGGAAGCCTTTCATTTACATTCATTTGAAGTGTAGACGAGGAATACATAACACTTCGCAAATCATATTATATCTTACCATGAAACATAGAAATGAGATGCGATATCGCGTTTTAAGAAGCATTAGAACCCTATTGCTACGATAGGTAGATATCTGGAAACACTATTTCCTTGCAAGGAAGTGTCGCATTTACATTCATTTGAAGTGTAGACGAGGAATACATAAAACTTCGCAAATCATATTATATCTTACCATGAAACGTAGATATGAGATGCGATATCGCGTTTTAAGAAGCATTAGAAATCTGTTGCTACGATACGTAGACATCTGGAAACGCTATTTCCTTGCAAGGAAGTGTCGCATTTACATTCACTTGAAGCGTAAACGAGGAATACATAACACTTCGCAAATCATATTATATCTTACCATGAAACATAGAAATGAGATGCGATATCGCGTTTTAAGAAGCATTAGAACCCTATTGCTACGATAGGTAGATATCTGCAAACGCTATTTCCTTGCAAGGATGTGTCGCATTTACATTCATTTGAAGTGTAGACGAGGAATACATAACACTTCGCAAATCATATTATATCTTACCATGAAACATAGAAATGTGATGCGATATCGCCTTTTAATAAGCATTAGAAATCTGTTGCTACGATACGTAGACATCTGGAAGCGCTATTTCCTTGCAAGGAAGTGTCGCATTTACATTCATTTGAAGTGTAGACGAGGAATACATAACACTTCGCAAATCATATTATATCTTACCATGAAACATAGAATTGAGATCGATACCGCGTTTTAAGAATCATAAGAACTCCATTGCTACGATACGTAGACATCTGCAAACGCTATTTCCTTGCAAGGAAGTGTCGCATTTACATTCATTTGAAGTGTAGACAAGGAATATATAACACTTCGCAAATCATATTATATCTTACCATGAACTATAGAAATGTGTTGCGATATCGCGCTTTAAGAATCATAAGAACTCTATTGCTACGAGACGTAGACATCTGCAATCGCAATTTCTTTGCAAGGAAGCGTTTCATTTACATTCATTTGAAGTGTAGACGAGGAATACATAACACTTCGCAAATCATATTATATCTTACCATGAAACATAGAAATGAGATGCGATATCGCGTTTTAAGAAGCATTAGAACCCTATTTCTACGATAGGTAGATATCTGGAAACGCTATTTCCTTGCAAGGAAGTGTCGCATTTACATTCATTTGAAGTGTAGACGAGGAATACATAACACTTCGCAAATCATATTATATCTTACCATGAAACATAGAATTGAGATCGATACCGCGTTTTTAGAATCATAAGAACTCCATTGCTACGATACGTAGACATCTGCAAACGCTATTTCTTTGCAAGGAAGTGTCGCATTTACATTCATTTGAAGTGTAGACGAGGAATACATAGCACTTCGCAAATCATATTACATCTTACCATGAAACATAGAATTGAGATCGATACCGCGTTTTAAGAATCATAAGAACTCCATTGCTACGATACGTAGACATCTGCAAACGCTATTTCTTTGCAAGGAAGTGTCGCATTTACATTCATTTGAAGTGTAGACGAGAAATACATAACACTTCGCAAATCATATTATATCTTACCATGAAACATAGAAATGAGATGCGATATCGCGTTTTAAGAAGCATTAGAACCCTATTGCTACGATAGGTGGACATCTGCATACGCTATTTCCTTGCAAGGAAGTGTCGCATTTACATTCATTTGAAGTGTAGACGAGGAATACATAACACTTCGCAAATCATATTATACCTTACCATGAACGTAGATATGAGATGCGATATCGCGTTTTAAGAAGCATTAGAAATCTGTTGCTACGATACGTAGACATCTGGAAACGCTATTTCCATGCAAGGAAGTGTCGCATTTACATTCATTTGAAGCGTAAACGAGGAATACATAACACTTCGCAAATCATATTATATCTTACCATGAAACATAGAAATGAGATGCGATATCGCGTTTTAAGAAGCATTAGAAATCTGTTGCTACGATACGTAGACATCTGGAAACGCTATTTCCTTGCAAGGAAGTGTCGCATTTACATTCGTTTGAAGCGTAGACGAGGAATACATAGCACTTCGCAAATCATATTATATCTTACCATGAAACATAGAAATGAGATGCGATATCGCGTTTTAATAAGCATTAGAAATCTGTTGCTACGATACGTAGACATCTGGAAACGCTATTTCCTTGCAAGGAAGTGTCGCATTTACATTCATTTGAAGTGTAGACGAGGAATACATAACACTTCGCAAATCATATTATATCTTACCATGAAACATAGAAATGAGATGCGATATCGCGTTTTAAGAAGCATTAGAAATCTGTTGCTACGATACGTAGACATCTGGAAACGCTATTTCCTTGCAAGGAAGTGTCGCATTTACATTCATTTGAAGTGTAGACGAGGAATACATAACACTTCGCAAATCATATTATATCTTACCATGAAACATAGAATTGAGGTGCGATATCGCGTTTTAAGAAGCATTAGAACACTATTGCCACGATAGGTGGACATTTGCAAACGCTATTTCCTGGCAGGGAAGTGTCGCATTTACATTCATTTGAAGTGTAGAGGAGGAATACATAACACTTCGCACATCATATTATATCTTACCATGAAACATAGAAATGAGATGCGATATCGCGTTTTAAGAAGCATTAGAACCCTATTTCTACCATAGGTAGATATCTGGAAACGCTATTTCCTTGCAAGGAAGTGTCGCATTTACATTCATTTGAAGTGTAGACGAGGAATACATAACACTTCGCAAATCATATTATATCTTACCATGAAACATAGAATTGAGATCGATACCGCGTTTTTAGAATCATAAGAACTCCATTGCTACGATACGTAGACATCTGCAAACGCTATTTCTTTGCAAGGAAGTGTCGCATTTACATTCATTTGAAGTGTAGACGAGGAATACATAGCACTTCGCAAATCATATTACATCTTACCATGAAACATAGAATTGAGATCGATACCGCGTTTTAAGAATCATAAGAACTCCATTGCTACGATACGTAGACATCTGCAAACGCTATTTCTTTGCAAGGAAGTGTCGCATTTACATTCATTTGAAGTGTAGACGAGAAATACATAACACTTCGCAAATCATATTATATCTTACCATGAAACATAGAAATGAGATGCGATATCGCGTTTTAAGAAGCATTAGAACCCTATTGCTACGATAGGTAGATATCTGCAAACGCTATTTCCTTGCAAGGATGTGTCGCATTTACATTCATTTGAAGTGTAGACGAGGAATACATAACACTTCGCAAATCATATTATATCTTACCATGAAACATAGAAATGTGATGCGATATCGCCTTTTAATAAGCATTAGAAATCTGTTGCTACGATACGTAGACATCTGGAAGCGCTATTTCCTTGCAAGGAAGTGTCGCATTTACATTCATTTGAAGTGTAGACGAGGAATACATAACACTTCGCAAATCATATTATATCTTACCATGAAACATAGAAATGAGATGCGATATCGCGTTTTAAGAAGCATTAGAAATCTGTTGCTACGATACGTAGACATCTGGAAACGCTATTTCCTTGCAAGGAAGTGTCGCATTTACATTCATTTGAAGTGTAGACGAGGAATACATAACACTTCGCAAATCATATTATATCTTACCATGAAACATAGAATTGAAATCGATACCGCGTTTTAAGAACCATAAGAACTCCATTGCTACGATACGTAGACATCTGCAAACGCTATTTCCTTGCAAGGAAGTGTCGCATTTACATTCATTTGAAGTGTAGACAAGGAATATATAACACTTCGCAAATCATATTATATCTTACCATGAACTATAGAAATGTGTTGCGATATCGCGTTTTAAGAATCATAAGAACTCTATTGCTACGAGACGTAGACATCTGCAATCGCAATTTCTTTGCAAGGAAGCGTTTCATTTACATTCATTTGAAGTGTAGACGAGGAATACATAACACTTCGCAAATCATATTATATCTTACCATGAAACATAGAAATGAGATGCGATATCGCGTTTTAAGAAGCATTAGAACCCTATTGCTACGATAGGTGGACATCTGCATACGCTATTTCCTTGCAAGGAATTGTCGCATTTACATTCATTTGAAGTGTAGACGAGGAATACATAACACTTCGCAAAACATATTATATCTTACCATGAAACATAGAAATGAGATGCGATATCGCGTTTTAAGAAGCATTAGAAATCTGTTGCTACGATACGTAGACATCTGGAAACGCTATTTCCTTGCAAGGAAGTGTCGCATTTACATTCGTTTGAAGCGTAGACGAGGAATACATAGCACTTCGCAAATCATATTATATCTTACCATGAAACATAGAAATGAGATGCGATATCGCGTTTTAATAAGCATTAGAAATCTGTTGCTACGATACGTAGACATCTGTAAACGCTATTTCCTTGCAAGGAAGTGTCGCATTTACATTCATTTGAAGTGTAGACGAGGAATACATAACACTTCGCAAATCATATTATATCTTACCATGAAACATAGAAATGAGATGCGATATCGCGTTTTAAGAAGCATTAGAAATCTGTTGCTACGATACGTAGACATCTGGAAACGCTATTTCCTTGCAAGGAAGTGTCGCATTTACATTCATTTGAAGTGTAGACGAGGAATACATAACACTTCGCAAATCATATTATATCTTACCATGAAACATAGAATTGAGGTGCGATATCGCGTTTTAAGAAGCATTAGAACACTATTGCCACGATAGGTGGACATTTGCAAACGCTATTTCCTGGCAGGGAAGTGTCGCATTTACATTCATTTGAAGTGTAGAGGAGGAATACATAACACTTCGCACATCATATTATATCTTACCATGAAACATAGAAATGAGATGCGATATCGCGTTTTAAGAAGCATTAGAACCCTATTTCTACGATAGGTAGATATCTGGAAACGCTATTTCCTTGCAAGGAAGTGTCGCATTTACATTCATTTGAAGTGTATACGAGGAATGCATAACACTTCGCGAATCATATTATATCTTACCATGAAACATAGAAATGAGATGCGATATCGCGTTTTAAGAAGCATTAGAACACTATCGCTACGATACCTAGACATCTGCAGACGCTATTTCCTTGCAAGGAACTGTAGCATTTACATTCATTTGAATCGTAGACGAGGAATGCATAACACTTCGCAATGAATATTATATCTTATCATTAAACATAGATATGAGATGCAATAACTCGTTTTAGGAAGCATTTGAACTCTATTGCTACGATACCTAGACATCTGCAGACGCTATTTCCTAGTAAGGAAGTGTCGCATTTACATTCATTTGAAGTGCAGACGAGGAATACATAACACTTCGCAAATCAAATTATATCTTACCATGAAACATTGAAATGAGATGCGATATCGCGTTTTAAGAAGCATTAGAACACTATCGCTACGATACCTAGACATCTGCAGACGCTATTTCCTAGCAAGGAAGTGTCGCATTTACATTCATTTGAAGTGTAGACGAGGAATACATAACACTTCGCAAATCATATTATATCATACCATGAACCATAGAAATGAGATGCGATATCGCGTTTTAAGAATCATAAGAACTCTATTGCTACGATACCTAGACATCTGCAGACGCTATTTCCTTGCAAGGAAGTGTCGCATTTACATTCATTTGAAGTGTAGACGAGAAATACATGACACTTCGCAAATCATATTATATCTTACCATAAACCATAGAAATGAGATGCGATATCGCGTTTTAAGAATCATAAGAACTCTATTACTACGATACCTAGACATCTGCAAACGCTATTTCCTAGCGAGGAAGTGTCGCATTCACATTCATTTGAAGTGTAGAGGAGGAATACATGACACTTCGCAAATCATATTATATCTTACCATGAAACATAGAATTGAGATGCGATATCGCGTTTTGAGAAGCATTAGAAATCTATTGCTACGATACGTAGACATCTGCAAACGCTATTTCCTTGCTAGGAAGTGTCGCATTTACATTCATTTGAAGTGTAGACGAGGAATACATGACACCTCGCAAATCATATTATATCTTACCATAAACCATAGAAATGAGATGCGATATCGCGTTTTAAGAATCATAGGAACTCTATTACTACGATACCTAGACACCTGCAAACGCTATTTCCTAGCGAGGAAGTGTCGCATTTACATTCATTTGAAGTGTAGACGAGTAATACATGTCACTTCGCAAATCATATTATATCTTACCATGAAACATAGAAATGAGATGCGATATCGCGTTTTAACAAGCATTAGAACTCTATCGCTACGATACCTAGACATCTGCAGACGCTATTTCCTAGCAAGGAAGTGTCGCATTTACATTCATTTGAATTGTAGACGAGGAATACATAACACTTCGCAAATCATATTATATCTTACCATGAAACATAGAAATGAGATAGGATATCGCGTTTTAAGAATCATAAGAACACTATTGCTACGATACGTAGACATCTGCGAGCGCTATTTCCTAGCGAGGAAGTGTCGCGTTCACATTCATTTGAAGTGTAGACGAGGAATACATGACACTTCGCAGATCATATTATATCTTACCATTAAACATAGAAATGAGATACGATATCGCGTTTTAAGAATCATAAGAACACTATTGCTATGATACGTAGACATCTGCAAGCGCTATTTCCTAGCGAGGAAGTGTCGCATTCACATTCATTTGAAGTGTAGACGAGGAATATATAACACTTCGCAAATCATATTATATCTTACCATGAAACATAGAAATGAGATGCGATATCGCGTTTTAAGAAGCATTAGAAATCTATCGATACGATACCTAGACATCTGCAGACGCTATTTCCTAGCAAGGAAGTGTCACATTTACATTCATTTGAATTGTAGACGAGGAATACATAACACTTCGCAAATCATATTATATCTTACCATGAAACATAGAAATGAGATGCGATATCGCGTTTTAAGAAGCATTAGAACTCTATCGCTACGATACCTAGGCATCTGCAGACGCTAATTCCCAGCAAGGAAGTGTCGCATTTACATTCATTTGAGGTGTAGACGAGGAATACATGACACTCCGCAAATCATATTATATCTTACCATGAAACATGGAAATGAGATGCGATATCGCGTTTTAAGAATCATAAGAACTCTATTGCTACGATAGGTAGACATTTGCAAACGCTATTTCCTTGCAAGGAAGTGTCGCATTTACATTCATTTGAAGTGTAGACGAGGAATACATAACACTTCGCAAATCATATTATATCTTACCATGAAACATAGAAATGAGATGCGATATCGCGTTTTAAGAAGCATTAGAACTCTATCGCTACGATACCTAGACATCTGCAGACGCTATTTCCTAGCAAGGAAGTGTCGCATTTACATTCATTTGAAGTGTAGACGGGGAATACATGAAACTTCGCAAATCATATTATATCTTACCATGAAACATAGAAATGAGTTGCGATATCGCGTTTTAAGATTCATAAGAACTCTATTGCTACGATAGGTAGACATTTGCAAACGCTATTTCCTTGCAAGGAAGTGTCGCCTTTACATTCATATGAAGTGTAGACGAGGAATACATGACACTTCGCAAATCATATTACATCTTACCATAAACCATAGAAATGAGATGCGATATCGTATTTTAAGAAGCATTAGATATCTATTGCTACGATACGTAGACATCTGCAAACGCTATTTCTTTGCAAGGAAGTGTCGCATTTACATTCATATGAAGTGTAGACGAGGAATACATAACACTTCGCAAATCATATTATATCTTACCATGAAACATAGAAATGAGATGTGATATCGCGTTTTAAGAAGCATTAGAACACTATCGCTACGATACCTGGACATCTGCAGACGCTATTTCCTTTCAAGGAAGTGTCGCATTTACATTCATTTGAAGTGTAGACGAGGAGTACATAACACTTCGCAAATCATTTTATATCTTACCATGAAACATAGAAATGAGATGCGATATCGCGGTTTTAAGAATCACAAGAACTCTATTGCTACGATACGTAGACATCTGCAAACGCTCTTTCCTTGCAAGGAAGTGTCGCATTAACATTCATTTGAAGTGTAGACGAGGAATACATGACACTTCGCAAATCATATTATATCTTACCATGAAACATAGAATTGAGATGCGATATCGCGTTTTGAGAAGCATTAGAAATCTATTGCTACGATACGTAGACATCTGCAGACGCCATTTCCTTGCTAGGAAGTGTCGCATTTACATTCATTTGAAGTGTAGACGAGGAATACATGACACTTCGCAAATCATATTATATCTTACCATGAAACATAGAA
Source organism: Xylocopa sonorina (assembly GCF_050948175.1). Taxonomy (NCBI): domain Eukaryota; kingdom Metazoa; phylum Arthropoda; class Insecta; order Hymenoptera; family Apidae; genus Xylocopa; species Xylocopa sonorina. Next base: position 86,584 of record NW_027490248.1, read on the forward strand.
ATGAGATAGGATATCGCGTTTTAAGAATCATAAGAACACTATTGCTACGATACGTAGACATCTGCAAACGCTATTTCCTAGCGAGGAAGTGCCGCATTCACACTCATTTGACGTGTAGACGAGGAATACATAACACTTCGCAAATCATATTATATCTTACCATGAAACATAGAAATGAGTTGCGATATCGCGTTTTAAGAATCATAAGAACTCTATTGCTACGTTAGGTAGACATTTGCAAACGCTATTTCCTTGCAAGGAAGTGTCGCTTTTACATTCATATGAAGTGTAGACGAGGAATACATGACACTTCGCAAATCATATTATATCTTACCATAAACCATAGAAATGGGATGCGATATCGCGTTTTAAGAATCATAAGAACTCTATTACTACGATACCTAGACATCTGCAAACGCTATTTCCTAGCGAGGAAGTGTCGCATTCACATTCATTTGAAGTGTAGCCGAGGAATACATAACACTTCGCAAATCATATTATATCTTACCATGAAACATAGAAATGAGATGCGATATCGCGTTTTAAGAATCATAAGAATTCTATTGCTACGATACGTAGACAACTGCAAACGCTATTTCCTTGCAAGGAAGTGTCGCATTTACAATCATTTGAATCGTATACGAGGAATGCATAACACTTCGCAATGAATATTATATCTTATCATGAAACTTATATATGAGATGCAATATCTCGTTTTAAGAAGCATTTTAACTCTATTGCTACGATACCTAGACATCTGCAAACGCTATTTCCCAGCAAGGAAGTGTCGCATTTACATTCATTTGAAGTGTAGACGAGGAATACATGACACTTCGCAAATCATATTATATCTTACCATGAAACATAGAAATGAGACGGGATATCGCGTTTTAAGTATCATAAGAACTCCATTGCTACGATAGGTAGACATCTGCAAACGCTATTTCCTTGCAAGGAAGTGTCGCATTTACGTTCAATTGAATCGTAGACGAGGAATACATGACACTTCGCAAATCATATTATATCTTACCATGAAACATAGAAATGAGATGCGATATCGCGTTTTAAGAAGCATTAGAACTCTATCGCTACGATACCTAGGCATCTGCAGACGCTATTTCCCAGCAAGGAAGTGTCGCATTTACATTCATTTGAAGTGTAGACTAGGAATACATAACACGTCGCAAATCATATTATATCTTACCATGAAACATGGAAATGAGATGCGATATCGCGTTTTAAGTATCATAAGAACTACATTGCTACGATACGTAGACATCTGCAAACGCTATTTCCTTGCAAGGAAGTGTCGCATTTACGTTCATTTGAATCGTAGACGAGGAATACATAACACTTCGCAAATCATATTATATCTTACCATGAAACATAGAAATGAGTTGCGATATCGCGTTTTAAGAAGCATTAGAACTCTATTGCTACGATACGTAAACATCTGCAAACGCTATTTCTTTGCAAGGAAGTGTCGCATTTACATTCATTTGAAGTGTAGACGAGGAATACATGACACGTCGCAAATCATATTATATCTTACCATGAAACATAGAATTGAGATCGATACCGCGTTTTAAGAATCATAAGAACTCCATTGCCACGATACGTAGACACCTGCAAACGCTATTTCCTTGCAAGGAAATGTCGCATTTACTTTCATCTGAATCGTAGACGAGGAATACATAACACTTCGCAAATCATATTATATCTTACCATAAAACATAGAAATGAGATGCGATATGGCGTATTAAGAATCATAAGAACACCATTGCTACGATACGTAGACATCTGCAAACGCTATTTCCTAGCGAGGAAGTGTCGCATTCACATTCATTTGAATTATAGAACAGGAATACATGACACTTCGCAAATCATATTATATCTTACCATGAAACATAGGAATGAGATGCGATATCGCGTTTTAAGAAGCATTAGAAGTCAATTGCTACGATACGTGGACATCTGCAAAGGCTATTTCCTTGCAAGGAAGTGTCGCATTTACATTCATGTGAAGTGTAGACGAGGAATACATAAGACTTCGCAAATCATATTATATCTTATCATGAAACATAGAATTGAGATCGATATCGCGTTTTAAGAATCATAAGAACTCCTTTGCTACGATACGTAGACATCTGCAAACGCTATTTCCTTGCAAGGAAGTGTCGCATTTACATTCACTTGAAGTTTAGACGAGGAATACATAGCACTTCGCAAATCATATTATATCTTACCATGAAACATAGAAATGAGATGCGATATCGCGTTTTAAAAAGCATTAGAAATCTATTGCTACGATACGTAGACATCTTCAAACGCTATTTCCTTGCTAGGAAGTGTTGCATTTACATTCATATGAAGTGTAGACGAGGAATACATAACAATTCGCAAATCATATTATATCTTACCATGAAACATAGAAATTTGATGCGATATCGCGTTTTAAGAAGCATTAGAACCCTATTGCTACGATAGGTAGACATCTGCAAACGCTATTTCCTAGCAAGGAAATGTCGCATTTACGTTCATTTGAATCGTAGACGAGGAATACATAACACTTCGCAAATCATATTATATCTTACCATGAAACATAGAAATGAGTTGCGATATCGCGTTTTAAGAAGCATTAGAACTCTATTGCTACGATACGTAAACATCTGCAAACGCTATTTCTTTGCAAGGAAGTGTCGCATTTACATTCATTTGAAGTGTAGACGAGGAATACATGACACGTCGCAAATCATATTATATCTTACCATGAAACATAGAATTGAGATCGATACCGCGTTTTAAGAATCATAAGAACTCCATTGCCACGATACGTAGACACCTGCAAACGCTATTTCCTTGCAAGGAAATGTCGCATTTACTTTCATCTGAATCGTAGACGAGGAATACATAACACTTCGCAAATCATATTATATCTTACCATAAAACATAGAAATGAGATGCGATATGGCGTATTAAGAATCATAAGAACACCATTGCTACGATACGTAGACATCTGCAAACGCTATTTCCTAGCGAGGAAGTGTCGCATTCACATTCATTTGAATTATAGAACAGGAATACATGACACTTCGCAAATCATATTATATCTTACCATGAAACATAGGAATGAGATGCGATATCGCGTTTTAAGAAGCATTAGAAGTCAATTGCTACGATACGTGGACATCTGCAAAGGCTATTTCCTTGCAAGGAAGTGTCGCATTTACATTCATGTGAAGTGTAGACGAGGAATACATAAGACTTCGCAAATCATATTATATCTTATCATGAAACATAGAATTGAGATCGATATCGCGTTTTAAGAATCATAAGAACTCCTTTGCTACGATACGTAGACATCTGCAAACGCTATTTCCTTGCAAGGAAGTGTCGCATTTACATTCACTTGAAGTTTAGACGAGGAATACATAGCACTTCGCAAATCATATTATATCTTACCATGAAACATAGAAATGAGATGCGATATCGCGTTTTAAAAAGCATTAGAAATCTATTGCTACGATACGTAGACATCTTCAAACGCTATTTCCTTGCTAGGAAGTGTTGCATTTACATTCATATGAAGTGTAGACGAGGAATACATAACAATTCGCAAATCATATTATATCTTACCATGAAACATAGAAATTTGATGCGATATCGCGTTTTAAGAAGCATTAGAACCCTATTGCTACGATAGGTAGACATCTGCAAACGCTATTTCCTAGCAAGGAAATGTCGCATTTACATTCATTTGAAGTGTAGACGAGGAATACATAACACTTCGCAAATCATATTATATCCTACCATGAAACATGGAAATGAGATGCGATATCGCGTTTTAAGAAGCATTATAACTCCATTGCTACGATACGTAAACATCTGCAAACGCTATTTCTTTGCAAGGAAGTGTCGCATTTACATTCATTTGAAGTGTAGACGAGGAATACATAACACTTCGCAAATCATATTATATCTTACCAAGAAACATAGAAATGAGGTGCGATGTCGCGTTTTAAGAAGCAATAGAACTCTATCGCTACTATACCTAGACATCTGCAGACGCTATTTCCTAGCAAGGAAGTGTCGCATTTACATTCATTTGAAGTGTAGACGAGGAATACACAACACTTCGCAAATCATATTATATCTTACCATGAAACATAGAAATGAGATACGATATCGCGTTGTAAGAATCATAAGAACACTATTGCTACGATACGTAGACATCTGCGAACGCTATTTCCTACCAAGGAAGTGTCGCATTTACATTCATATGAAGTGTAGACGAGGAATACATAACACTTCGCAAATCATATTATATCTTACCATGAAACATAGAAATGAGGTGCGATATCGCGTTTTAAGAAGCATTAGAACCCTATTGCTACGATAGGTAGACATCTGCAAACGCTATTTCCTTGCTAGGAAGTGTCGCATTTACATTCATTTGAAGTGCAGACGAGGAATACATAACACTTCGCAAATCATATTATATCTTACCATGAAACATAGAAATGAGATGCGATATCGCGTTTTAAGAAGCATTAGAACACTGTCGCTACGATACCTAGGCATCTGCAGACGCTATTTCCTAGCAAGGAAGTGTCGCATTTACATTCATTTGAAGTGTAGACTAGGAATACATAACACTTCGCAAATCATATTATATCTTACCATGAAACATAGAAATGAGATGCGATATCGCGTTTTAAGAATCATAAGAATTCTATTGCTACGATACGTAGACAACTGCAAACGCTATTTCCTTGCAAGGAAGTGTCGCATTTACAATCATTTGAATCGTATACGAGGAATGCATAACACTTCGCAATGAATATTATATCTTATCATGAAACTTATATATGAGATGCAATATCTCGTTTTAAGAAGCATTTTAACTCTATTGCTACGATACCTAGACATCTGCAAACGCTATTTCCCAGCAAGGAAGTGTCGCATTTACATTCATTTGAAGTGTAGACGAGGAATACATGACACTTCGCAATTCATATTATATCTTACCATGAAACATAGAAATGAGACGGGATATCGCGTTTTAAGTATCATAAGAATTCCATTGCTACGATACGTAGACATCTGCAAACGCTATTTCCTTGCAAGGAAGTGTCGCATTTACGTTCAATTGAATCGTAGACGAGGAATACATGACACTTCGCAAATCATATTATATCTTACCATGAAACATAGAAATGAGATGCGATATCGCGTTTTAAGAAGCATTAGAACTCCATCGCTACGATACCTAGGCATCTGCAGACGCTATTTCCCAGCAAGGATGTGTCGCATTTACATTCATTTGAAGTGTAGACGAGGAATACATGACACTTCGCAAATCATATTATATGTTACCATGAAACATGGAAATGAGATGCGATATCGCGTTTTAAGTATCATAAGAACTCCATTGCTACGATACGTAGACATCTGCAAACGCTATTTCCTTGCAAGGAAGTGTCGCATTTACGTTCATTTGAATCGTAGACGAGGAATACATAACACTTCGCAAATCATATTATATCTTACCATGAAACATAGAAATGAGTTGCGATATCGCGTTTTAAGAAGCATTAGAACTCTATCGCTACGATACCTATGCATCTGCAGACGCTATTTCCCAGCAAGGAAGTGTCGCATTTACATTCATTTGAAGTGTAGACTAGGAATACATAACACGTCGCAAATCATATTATATCTTACCATGAAACATGGAAATGAGATGCGATATCGCGTTTTAAGTATCATAAGAACTCCATTGCTACGATACGTAGACATCTGCAAACGCTATTTCCTTGCAAGGAAGTGTCGCATTTACGTTCATTTGAATCGTAGACGAGGAATACATAACACTTCGCAAATCATATTATATCTTACCATGAAACATAGAAATGAGTTGCGATATCGCGTTTTAAGAAGCATTAGAACTCTATTGCTACGATACGTAAACATCTGCAAACGCTATTTCTTTGCAAGGAAGTGTCGCATTTACATTCATTTGAAGTGTAGACGAGGAATACATGACACGTCGCAAATCATATTATATCTTACCATGAAACATAGAATTGAGATCGATACCGCGTTTTAAGAAGCATAAGAACTCCATTGCCACGATACGTAGACACCTGCAAACGCTATTTCCTTGCAAGGAAGTGTCGCATTTACTTTCATCTGAATCGTAGACGAGGAATACATAACACTTCGCAAATCATATTATATCTTACCATAAAACATAGAAATGAGATGCGATATGGCGTATTAAGAATCATAAGAACACCATTGCTACGATACGTAGACATCTGCAAACGCTATTTCCTAGCGAGGAAGTGTCGCATTCAGATTCATTTGAATTGTAGAACAGGAATACATGACACTTCGCAAATCATATTATATCTTACCATGAAACATAGGAATGAGATGCGATATCGCGTTTTAAGAAGCATTAGAAGTCTATTGCTACGATACGTGGACATCTGCAAACGCTATTTCCTTGCAAGGAAGTGTCGCATTTACATTCATGTGAAGTGTAGACGAGGAATACATAAGACTTCGCAAATCATATTATATCTTATCATGAAACATAGAATTGAGATCGATATCGCGTTTTAAGAATCATAAGAACTCCTTTGCTACGATACGTAGACATCTGCAAACGCTATTTCCTTGCAAGGAAGTGTCGCATTTACATTCATTTGAAGTTTAGACGAGGAATACATAGCACTTCGCAAATCATATTATATCTTACCATGAAACATAGAAATGAGATGCGATATCGCGTTTTAAAAAGCATTAGAAATCTATTGCTACGATACGTAGACATCTTCAAACGCTATTTCCTTGCTAGGAAGTGTTGCATTTACATTCATATGAAGTGTAGACGAGGAATACATAACACTTCGCAAATCATATTATATCTTACCATGAAACATAGAAATTTGATGCGACATCGCGTTTTAAGAAGCATTAGAACCCTATTGCTACGATAGGTAGACATCTGCAAACGCTATTTCCTAGCAAGGAAATATCGCATTTACATTCATTTGAAGTGTAGACGAGGAATACATAACACTTCGCAAATCATATTATATCTTACCAAGAAACATAGAAATGAGGTGCGATATCGCGTTTTAAGAAGCAATAGAACTCTATCGCTACTATACCTAGACATCTGCAGACGCTATTTCCTAGCAAGGAAGTGTCGCATTTACATTCATTTGAAGTGTAGACGAGGAATACACAACACTTCGCAAACCATATTATATCTTACCATGAAACATAGAAATGAGATACGATATCGCGTTGTAAGAATCATAAGAACAATATTGCTACGATACGTAGACATCTGCGAACGCTATTTCCTACCAAGGAAGTGTCGCATTTACATTCATATGAAGTGTAGACGAGGAATACATAACACTTCGCAAATCATATTATATCTTACCATGAAACATAGAAATGAGGTGCGATATCGCGTTTTAAGAAGCATTAGAACCCTATTGCTACGATAGGTAGACATTTGCAAACGCTATTTCCTTGCTAGGAAGTGTCGCATTTACATTCATTTGAAGTGTAGGCGAGGAATACATAACACTTCGCAAATCATATTATATCCTACCATAAACCATAGAAATGAGATGCGATATCGCGTTCTAAGAAGCATTAGATATCCATTGCTACGATACGTAGACATCTGCAAACACTATTTCTTTGCAAGGAAGTGTCGCATTTACATTCATTTGAAGTGTAGACGAGGAATACATAACACTTCGCAAATCATATTATATCTTACCATGAAACATAGGAATGAGATGCGATATCGCGTTTTAAGAAGCATTAGAAGTCTATTGCTACGATACGTGGACATCTGCAAACGCTATTTCCTTGCAAGGAAGTGTCGCATTTACATTCATGTGAAGTGTAGTCGAGGAATACATAAGACTTCGCAAATCATATTATATCTTATCATGAAACATAGAATTGAGATCGATATCGCGTTTTAAGAATCATAAGAACTCCTTTGCTACGATACGTAGACATCTGCAAACGCTATTTCCTTGCAAGGAAGTGTCGCATTTACATTCATTTGAAGTGTAGACGAGGAATACATAGCACTTCGCAAATCATATTATATCTTACCATGAAACATAGAAATGAGATGCGATATCGCGTTTTAAAAAGCATTAGAAATCTATTGCTACGATACGTAGACATCTTCAAACGCTATTTCCTTGCTAGGAAGTGTTGCATTTACATTCATTTGAAGTGTAGACGAAAAATACATAACACTTCGCAAATCATATTATATCTTACCATGAAACATAGAAATGAGATGCGATATCGCGTTTTAAGAATCATAAGAAATCTATAGCTACGATACGCAGAAATCTGCAGACGCTATTTCCTAGCAAGGAAGTGTCGCATTTACATTCATTTGAAGTGTAGACTAGGAATACATAACACTTCGCAAATCATATTATATCTTACCATGAAACATAGAAGTGAGATGCGATATCGCGTTTTGAGAATCATAAGAACTCTATTGCTACGATATGTAGACATCTTCAAACGCTATTTTCTAGCGAGGAAGTGTCGCATTCACATTTATTTGAAGTGTAGACGAGGAATACATAACACTTCGCAAATCATATTATATCTTACCATGAAACATAGAAGTGAGATGCGATATCGCGTTTTGAGAATCATAAGAACTCTATTGCTACGATATGTAGACATCTGCAAACGCTATTTCCTTGCAAGGATGTGTCGCATTTACATTCATTTGAAGTGTAGACGAGGAATATATAACACTTCGCAAATCATATTATATCTTACCATGAAACATAGAAATGAGATGCGATATCGCGTTTTAAGAAGCATTAGAAATCTACTGCTACGATACGTAGACATCTTCAAACGCTATTTCCTTGCTAGGAAGTGTTGCATTTACATTCATTTGAAGTGTAGACGAAAAATACATAACACTTCGCAAATCATATTATATCTTACCATGAAACATAGAAATGAGATGCGATATCGCGTTTTAAGAATCATAAGAAATCTATAGCTACGATACGCAGAAATCTGCAGACGCTATTTCCTAGCAAGGAAGTGTCGCATTTACATTCATTTGAAGTGTAGACGAGGAATACATAACACTTCGCAAATCATATTATATCTTACCATGAAGCATAGAAATGAGGTGCGATATCGCGTTTTAAGAAGCATTAGAACTCTATCGCTACGATGCCTAGATATCTGCAGACGCTATTTCTTTGCAAGGAAGTGTCGCATTTACATTCATATGAAGTGTAGACGAGGAATACATAACACTTCGCAAATCATATTATATCTTACCATGAAACATAGAAATGAGATGCGACATCGCGTTTTAAGAAGCATTAGAACCCTATTGCTACGATAGGTAGACATCTGCAAACGCTATTTCCTTGCAAGGAAGTGTCGCATTTACGTTCATTTGAATCGTAGACGAGGAATACATAACACTTCGCAAATCATATTATATCTTACCATGAAACATAGAAATGAGTTGCGATATCGCGTTTTAAGAAGCATTAGAACTCTATTGCTACGATACGTAAACATCTGCAAACGCTATTTCTTTGCAAGGAAGTGTCGCATTTACATTCATTTGAAGTGTAGACGAGGAATACATGACACGTCGCAAATCATATTATATCTTACCATGAAACATAGAATTGAGATCGATACCGCGTTTTAAGAATCATAAGAACTCCATTGCCACGATACGTAGACACCTGCAAACGCTATTTCCTTGCAAGGAAGTGTCGCATTTACTTTCATCTGAATCGTAGACGAGGAATACATAACACTTCGCAAATCATATTATATCTTACCATAAAACATAGAAATGAGATGCGATATGGCGTATTAAGAATCATAAGAACACCATTGCTACGATACGTAGACATCTGCAAACGCTATTTCCTAGCGAGGAAGTGTCGCATTCACATTCATTTGAATTGTAGAACAGGAATACATGACACTTCGCAAATCATATTATATCTTACCATGAAACATAGGAATGAGATGCGATATCGCGTTTTAAGAAGCATTAGAAGTCAATTGCTACGATACGTGGACATCTGCAAACGCTATTTCCTTGCAAGGAAGTGTCGCATTTACATTCATGTGAAGTGTAGACGAGGAATACATAAGACTTCGCAAATCATATTATATCTTATCATGAAACATAGAATTGAGATCGATATCGCGTTTTAAGAATCATAAGAACTCCTTTGCTACGATACGTAGACATCTGCAAACGCTATTTCCTTGCAAGGAAGTGTCGCATTTACATTCATTTGAAGTTTAGACGAGGAATACATAGCACTTCGCAAATCATATTATATCTTACCATGAAACATAGAAATGAGATGCGATATCGCGTTTTAAAAAGCATTAGAAATCTATTGCTACGATACGTAGACATCTTCAAACGCTATTTCCTTGCTAGGAAGTGTTGCATTTACATTCATATGAAGTGTAGACGAGGAATACATAACACTTCGCAAATCATATTATATCTTACCATGAAACATAGAAATTTGATGCGACATCGCGTTTTAAGAAGCATTAGAACCCTATTGCTACGATAGGTAGACATCTGCAAACGCTATTTCCTAGCAAGGAAATATCGCATTTACATTCATTTGAAGTGTAGACGAGGAATACATAACACTTCGCAAATCATATTATATCTTACCAAGAAACATAGAAATGAGGTGCGATATCGCGTTTTAAGAAGCAATAGAACTCTATCGCTACTATACCTAGACATCTGCAGACGCTATTTCCTAGCAAGGAAGTGTCGCATTTACATTCATTTGAAGTGTAGACGAGGAATACACAACACTTCGCAAACCATATTATATCTTACCATGAAACATAGAAATGAGATACGATATCGCGTTGTAAGAATCATAAGAACAATATTGCTACGATACGTAGACATCTGCGAACGCTATTTCCTACCAAGGAAGTGTCGCATTTACATTCATATGAAGTGTAGACGAGGAATACATAACACTCCGCAAATCATATTTTATCTTACCATGAAACATAGAAATGAGGTGCGATATCGCGTTTTAAGAAGCATTAGAACCCTATTGCTACGATAGGTAGACATTTGCAAACGCTATTTCCTTGCTAGGAAGTGTCGCATTTACATTCATTTGAAGTGTAGGCGAGGAATACATAACACTTCGCAAATCATATTATATCCTACCATAAACCATAGAAATGAGATGCGATATCGCGTTCTAAGAAGCATTAGATATCCATTGCTACGATACGTAGACATCTGCAAACACTATTTCTTTGCAAGGAAGTGTCGCATTTACATTCATTTGAAGTGTAGACGAGGAATACATAACACTTCGCAAATCATATTATATCTTACCATGAAACATAGGAATGAGATGCGATATCGCGTTTTAAGAAGCATTAGAAGTCTATTGCTACGATACGTGGACATCTGCAAACGCTATTTCCTTGCAAGGAAGTGTCGCATTTACATTCATGTGAAGTGTAGTCGAGGAATACATAAGACTTCGCAAATCATATTATATCTTATCATGAAACATAGAATTGAGATCGATATCGCGTTTTAAGAATCATAAGAACTCCTTTGCTACGATACGTAGACATCTGCAAACGCTATTTCCTTGCAAGGAAGTGTCGCATTTACATTCATTTGAAGTGTAGACGAGGAATACATAGCACTTCGCAAATCATATTATATCTTACCATGAAACATAGAAATGAGATGCGATATCGCGTTTTAAAAAAGCATTAGAAATCTATTGCTACGATACGTAGACATCTTCAAACGCTATTTCCTTGCTAGGAAGTGTTGCATTTACATTCATTTGAAGTGTAGACGAAAAATACATAACACTTCGCAAATCATATTATATCTTACCATGAAACATAGAAATGAGATGCGATATCGCGTTTTAAGAATCATAAGAAATCTATAGCTACGATACGCAGAAATCTGCAGACGCTATTTCCTAGCAAGGAAGTGTCGCATTTACATTCATTTGAAGTGTAGACTAGGAATACATAACACTTCGCAAATCATATTATATCTTACCATGAAACATAGAAATGAGTTGCGATATCGCGATTTAAGAATCATAAGAACCCTATTGCTACGATAGGTAGACATCTGCAGACGCTATTTCCTAGCAAGGAAATGTCGCATTTACATTCATTTGATGTGTAGACGAGGAGTACATAACACTTCGCAAATCATATTATATCCTACCATAAACCATAGAAATGAGATGCGATATCGCGTTTTAAGAAGCATTAGATATCTATTGCTACGATACGTAGACATCTGCAAACACTATTTCTTTGCAAGGAAGTGTCGCATTTACATTCATTTGAAGTGTAGACGCGGAATACATAACACTTCGCAAATCATATTATATCTTACCATGAAACATAGAATTGAGGTGCGATATCGCGTTTTAAGAAGCATTAGAACCCTATTGCTACGATAGGTAGACTTCTGCAAACGCTATTTCCTTGCTAGGAAGTGTCGCATTTACATTCATTTGAAGTGTAGACGAGGAATACATAACACTTCGCAAATCATATTATATCTTACCATGAAACATAGAAATGAGATGCGATATCGCGTTTTAAAAAGCATTAGAAATCTATTGCTACGATAGGTAGACATCTGCAAACGCTATTTCCTAGCAAGCAAATGTCGCATTTACATTCATTTGAAGTGTAGACGAGGAATACATAACACTTCGCAAATCATATTATATCTTACCAAGAAACATGGAAATGAGGTGCGATATCGCGTTTTAAGAAGCGTTAGAACCCTATTGCTACGATAGGTAGACATCTTCAAACGCTATTTTCTAGCGAGGAAGTGTCGCATTCACATTTATTTGAAGTGTAGACGAGGAATACATAACACTTCGCAAATCATATTATATCTTACCATGAAACATAGAAGTGAGATGCGATATCGCGTTTTGAGAATCATAAGAACTCTATTGCTACGATATGTAGACATCTGCAAACGCTATTTCCTTGCAAGGATGTGTCGCATTTACATTCATTTGAAGTGTAGACGAGGAATATATAACACTTCGCAAATCATATTATATCTTACCATGAAACATAGAAATGAGATGCGATATCGCGTTTTAAGAAGCATTAGAAATCTATTGCTACGATATGTAGACATCTACAAACGCTATTTCCTAGCGAGGAAGTGTCGCATTCACATTCATTTGAAGTGTAGACGAGGAATACATAACACTTCGCAAATCATATTATATCTTACCATGAAACATAGAAATGAAATGCTATATCGCGTTTTAAGAATCATAAGAACTCTATTGCTACGATACGTAGACATCTGCAAACGCTATTTCTTTGCAAGGAAGTGTCGCATTTACATTCATTTGAAGTGTAGACGTGGAATACACACACTTCGCAAATCATATTATATATTACCATGAAACATAGAAGTGAGATGCGATATCGCGTTTTGAGAATCATAAGAACTCTATTGCTACGATATGTAGACATCTGCAAACGCTATTTCCTTGCAAGGATGTGTCGCATTTACATTCATTTGAAATGTAGACGAGGAATATATAACACTTCGCAAATCATATTATATCTTACCATGAAACAAAGAAATGAGATGCGATATCGCTTTTTAAGAAGCATTAGAAATCTATTGCTACGATACGTAGACATCTGCAAACGCTATTTCCTTGCTAGGAAGTGTCGCATTTACATTCATTTGAAGTGTAGACGAGGAATACATAACACTTCGTAAATCATATTATATCTTACCATGAAGCATAGAAATGAGATGCGATATCGCGTTTTAAGAATCATAAGAACTCTATTGCTACGATACGTAGATATCTGCAAACGCTATTTCCTTGCAAGGAAGTGTCGCATTTACATTCATTTG